>NC_089325.1:2763479-2802878 GCF_036669915.1 Pocillopora verrucosa
GGTTTCACAACTGTCACAACTCCTCGACTCGACTGATATGAAAGATTACTTCGACTGAAAGCTAAATAAATTACAGACAATTGTTCCTTATCTTTGCGGGACACCTTAGTTAAAAAGAACGCTGATTGGCTAGATACGAATCTTCCAGACATAAGAATAACAAAATTTCCAGACAAACATTTCACAATCGCTATTTGATATCTATGCTATTATTCTGTTTCCGACACACTCCCCCCATGTGCCTTCCAAACGGAAGCACATGTAAACAGAGGAAACGGCTAGCTTAATTAATAATTAAATTGAAATCAGAAACAAAACAAAACAAAGTAATGAATGTCAAAGTTCGCTGAAATCACTTTATATTCTCCGTCCATCCGCACAGTTCTGTCCTGCGTTTAGTTTTAAAGTTCTTCACTCTCTATAGCGTCACGAATACGCAAGTTTGCGGCAACCGCAGCATCTCTCCGTGGACGAAAAACTGGCGCTTTAGCATTCAGGGGGGTAAGGACTTCAGCTCTCTCCGGCGCTCTATCGCATGCTAGTTCCATGGGATAAAGGTGTTGAATCGGCCTCTCCAGAAACGTTTTCCCTGCGCGCAGCTTCACTCCACGTACAATTCCATCACGGCCGTTGAATAGTTTAACGACCACTCCTAATGGCCACTTTCCTCGGTTCTTTTCTTCTGATCGAATGAGAACGACGTCACCAGGCTTTAAGGGCCTCGCCTTGCCTTTTCCATTGCAGTTGTGACGCTCTCTGAGCGCCGCCAAGTACTCTCGAGACCAGCGTCTCCACACAGCGTCCTTACAAGACCTCAAATACTTGGCACGCTTTCGTAGGTCAGTTGTCTCCTCTCGTCATGGTTCTTGTTCAGGGAGGCGAATACATCTTTGGAATAGGAAAGAAGATGGGGTGAGTAGAGGGAGCTGGACGTCATCTTCTACATAGGACAGGGGGCGGCGATTTAGTTGAGTTTCAACATCCAGCACGACTTCGCACAGCTCTGACCAGGATAGCGTTCCTCCACCAATTACTTTATAGAATGCACGTTTGAAGAGGCCCACTAATCGCTCAAACTGGCCACCCCACCAGGGTGCTCGACTTAGGTTAAACCTCCAGATAATCTTCTCTGATGCAAGGAAGCCTTGAACTTGCTCATCTTTCTGGATTCCTTTCAGTAGGTTTGCCGCTCCTACGAACGTTTTTCCATTGTCTGAAAATATCTTTAGAGGTCGTCCACGTCTAGCGATGAAACGCTTCAAGCTTGAAAGAAGGGTAGTAGTTTCCAGATTAGGCAGGACCTCCAAGTACAAGGCTCTCGTTAAACTGCACGTGTAGAGCACCGGATAGCCTTTTCCTTCTACACGAGAGGACTTGCGGTACTTAATCGGCCCAGCAAAATCTACGCCAACAATTTCAAAGGGAGTTGAGCCCTCAGTTCCCTCCAGAGGCAATAAACCGGGGGGTGGAGCTGCGAGAGCAACAGCCTGGAAGCGTTTGCACCCATAACACTCCCTGATGACTTTCTTCGCGAGGCGCCTCAGGCGGGGAATCCATAACTCTTCTCTCACTTTAGCCATAGTAAGCCCCACTCACCCGTGAAGAGTGGCTTTGTGGACGTGTTCGACATATTTGTTTGCGAACGTTGTGGCGTCTGGGATGTATATCGGATAGACCCCTTGCAGTCTCCCACGGCATGTTCTTCTGTAAGTTTAGGCACAGGCGATCTTCCTCCATGCTTTCACTTCCCCGGCTCTGTACGCGTAGCAACCAAAAGCGTTTCTGCTTCTCAATTTCGTCTGTTGGCCGGGGTCCCTTTGTTCTTGTCGCTCTTTTCGCTCTAGCGTTGTTTGCGAACCGCATAATCCAAGCGCACACTCGCAAAGTCTTCCAGTACTTGTGCTTGGCCAGAAGATGGTCTAAATCGTCATCAGCTTTAACGGCCATGGCAAAGAGCTCCTTTGTAGCTTTCATTTCTGCGTTAGATTCAGCGGTGGGCGCGGTCACAAGGTCGGCTGGCCATTTCGCAGGATCACTTAGCCACTCTGGTCCCTTCCACCACAGTTGGTTCTCCTCAGTTACCAGTCCACCTCGGCTAGCAAGATCTGCAGGATTATCCTGAGTAGGTACGTGCCTCCAGACAACATCAGAGTGTTCTCTAATTTTTCGTACCCGGTTGGCCACAAACTGCTTATAGTCTCCTCCTTCTAGTATCCAATGTAAGGCAACGCTGCTGTCAAGCCAACAATGCAGCGAAGTCACAGGGAATCCTTGAAGTGCATCCTGTACGTTGGTCAGAAGATTTACAGCCATGTGACCGGAGACCAGTTCGCGGCGAGGTATTGTCAGCCCTTGTTTGGCCAGTCTTGCCTTTGCTGTAACCAGGCCTTGGTTGATTGCGCTTGACTGTTTGACCACAGCGTACACAGAAGCGGCCACGCACTTTCCGCTCGCGTCTCCAAAAGCAGGAAGTTTAATGTCCTCGATAGGTTCTTGGACGCTGGTAAGTGCTCGTGGACAAGTTACGTGTTGCGGCAAGGAACGTTCCCACTTCTGCCACTGCTGTTCTAGGGGGGTGGATAACGGAGCGTCCCATGCACGTTTCTCTTCACAGGCATCGCGGTACAGAAGCTTTCCTTGCAGGGTGATTGGAGCGATAAGACCAAGGGGGTCATAGATCCTCGCCACTTTTCCCAGAATCCCTCTCTTTGTCGGTTGGGCAACTTCCTCTGGAATTGTAACTCCAACTTCGTCCGTCAGTTTGTTCCACTTTAAACCAAGCAGCCCACATTCTCTCGGCTTGATTCCGAGTTGTTGCTTGGCGTAGCTTAAGTCATCCCCAGTTTCAGTTTCTTCAGTGAGCTCTAGTTCAGTCACGTTTGAATGCCACTTGTGTAAGTGAAAGGTGGCCTGGTGGAACATCTCAGTTGCTGTAGCTTTCTTTTGTTTCGCTTCTTAGATAGTACCTCCACCAGAAATGAGATCGTCAACGTACAGTTCTCGCTCGATTTCTGCTACGCGATCAGGGTGTGTAGGTCTGCAAGTGTTCAGATGGTGCTAAATTACGCCGCCAAGCAGAAACGGCGAGGGTCCCAAACCAAACAGAGCTCTGGTGAATCGGTACGTGCGAACACGAAAAATATCCTTGCTTTCCAACCAATGAAACCGCAGTGCATCTCGGTCCTGCTCTCGGATACGCACTTGAAGAAATGCTTTGCGAATATCACCAGCGATAGCCACTGAATGAAACCGTCCCCTTAGGAGTACCTTCCATAGTTGATTCTGCAGGGGTGGTCCAACTTCCAGACAGTCGTTTAGGGAAGGGGCTGAGTCGTACGCTCTTGCTGAGGCATCATAGACAATACGCATCTTGGTAGTTTCTGCACTCTCTCTCACTACTGCTTTGTGCGGGATGTAGAATTCTCTTTGAGTTGCTGGCATCTCTGCTTCTTCAATAATTCCTTCATTAAGCTGTTCTTGTATGATAGCGTCATAGTCGTCTAGCCTTCCTGTCTTCTTAAGTCGTTGGACTAGGCTCCCCAGTCGCTTTAAGCTTCCAGACTTGTTAGAGGGCAACGGAGGATGGTCCCCTTTCCAGGGAAGGCCAGTTTCATACCAACCCTCAGGGCTGCGGCTGAGTTGTTCAAGGAATTCTTCATAAACAACGCTCTGATCGCCATTAGGTTTGTCTTCGAGTCCTAGGACGTCCATCCGGTAAAGCTCTTCATAGTCATTCGAGGCCGTCTGCGCTAGAAACATCTTGTCCAGGTCTGTCTCCGTTCCTGGTGACAAGATGGTCCATCCAAAAAGAGTGTACTCAGCCACAGGCTCGCCGATAGCTCCGGTGCGTTGGGATTCACGAGTTTTTATCTTCGCGTAGTCACTCGCGCCCAGAATAACATGGACCGGAAGTAAGCTCTTAGTGTCGGTGTCTTCCATTGAAACGCCTTCCAGATGGCGGTATTTGCTGATCATTTCCTTATAGTTAGGATTTTCCACGGACAAAAGTTCAGCGCGGTCTACTCTAGTTACTCGTAATGAAATTGCATTGTTTCCTTTAGTGTCACTCACTTGCGTATTGTAAGTTTCTGTCCGCTTAGTCACTATGCCCACGATAGTTTGTATACGGCGTGTTAGAGTGCGAGCTGGTACGAGGTTTAGACGATCCAAGATGTATCCTGAAGCATAAGACGCAGTCGCACCGGTGTCCAGTAGGGCTCTACAGGTCACGCCATTCAACTTGACAAGTACGATTGGATGGCAGACTTTCTCTCCTTCTTGAGTTGCAGTTAGAGCCACTCCGCCGTTGTTCGCTCTTTGGCGTCCAGTTGCCGACGGTCGGTCGCAAATAGATAAGTGGTGCCTTTGTTTGCAGTGTACGCAAGATGCGCGGCTTCGGCATTGTGAAGCGCTGTGTTGAGGCCCAGTGCAGTTGAAGCACAAGCGTTTGTTTTGTAGAATGCGACGGCGCTCCGCTGGAGATGTCACGTTCTCACACTCCCAAGATCTGTGTGTCACGCGATCGCAGCAGACACACGCGTGTCGTGGGTTGGGTTCGCCCTGTCGCGCGTAGAAACTTCTGTCACGAGGCAAACGTGGGGGACGCGGCGGACGCGGCGGGTGATAAATCGGCGGAGTCGGAGACGTTTCGTTTGCCTTTTCTACCCCCAGAGTTTCCATCGGATGAATGGCTTTCCATTCTTCTAAAGCCTGCATAAGGTCCCCGAAACCCCAATCTTGCCATCCCGGTTTTCCGCTCACGAGGTCTGCCTTTATGTCTGGCAATTTGTCTAGGACGCCACGCACCATAAATAAACACCCAGAAAGTTTACCTAGAGTCTCTAATGATTGAACATTGTAGTTCAAAGTCTGACAAAATTTATGAATTTCATTAGGGATGCATCCAGTTACCACAGGTAAACCATTGATGTTATCAATATACGCTCTCACAATCTCGCTTGTCTTGCCATAATTGGACTTCAAGATATTTTTAGCACGTTCATAACCTTCAGGACTAAATGGGAGGCCATCGATTAATTCACAAACATCACTTTCCAGTAATTCTTTGAGATGAGCAAATTTAGTAACTGGGGGAATATCGGCTGCATCGATTTCCGCTTTGAACTTGTTCCAAAAGGAAAGCCACTTTTCGTAGGTGCCGTAATATTTCGTAATTACCAGCTTTGGCATTTTGACATTTCCCTTACTTAGGGGTTTTTCGGCGGGCTGATCGGGCGACTGCATTTTTGATTTTTGCTCAAGTTTAAGTTTTTCAAAGTTCAGTTCATCCTCGCTCCTTTTGGCTAGAAGAGCCTCTTCCTCTTCCCGTTTTTTGTTTATTGCTTTTGCCCCAGCTTCTTCGAGATGACGATTTAAATCTTCTACTTCTTTATCTACATCATCAATCGTTTGCTCGATAATTTTTCCCCATTCATCAACTTCGTCAATGCTTTTCCCCGCTTCAAGCTTACCTTTCTCGATGTCTAGCTTCAAGTCTTTTATAGATGCCACAATCTTTCCCAGAGTTTCTTTATGTCGAGTGATCTTCTCGATATTTCCCTTCTCCACGACAGATTTCGTCCTTCCTCGTGTAAGCTTTAGAAGCTGAAGTTCTGCCTCCAGTTTAGCTTCCATTGACTAACAGGTTGTCCAAATCACTGCAGGTCCCGTCGGAGGTGCCACTAATGTGGGGAATTAGTAAGGATAGCCCACACTGTCTCGTCTTCACTAGATTTTTATTCTTCTCCTCTTCTATTCTCGCTAGGTTTCACAACTGTCACAACTCCTCGACTCGACTGATATGAAAGATTACTTCGACTGAAAGCTAAATAAATCACAGACAATTGTTCCTTATCTTTGCGGGACACCTTAGTTAAAAAGAACGCTGATTGGCTAGATACGAATCTTCCAGACATAAGAATAACAAAATTTCCAGACAAACATTTCACAATCGCTATTTGATATCTATGCTATTATTCTGTTTCCGACACAATTTGTGTTCCGTGGGTTGTTTTGGATCTGATCTTTGATGAATTCACTTTCCGCTGCTCTGATTGACTTCCTGACTTGGTGTTTAAGGTTTTTATAGGTAGACCAGGCATGTGGATCATTAGTTCTACAAGCTGTTTTGCGCCAGACATTCCTAGATTTCATAAGTTCACGTATCTCCTCCGTTATGCAGGGATTTGGTTTTCCACGAACTTTAATTGATCTAAGCGGAGCGTGACGATCGAGAATTTCATTGAACAACAGGTCAAATGCGTGTAATTTGTCATCACCGTCGTCAAATACTTCCACAACAGACCAGTTGGTAGCATCATTTAAAACTGTAAACAAAACAACAAGTGAAAACCTATTACAATTTAAATTAAACTAAATACACTTAGTAAAATTACAATGAAAATAATGATGAAGCTTACAAAATACCAAAACTCACATTTTCGAGAATGCTCTAGTGCTGAATTAATGCCAAACGGCGAAGAGGCTGCATGACGTGCGATATGATGAAATATGATCAGAAGAAATATAATATGAAATATGATCGGAAGCGGCCTTACTGAGTAAAACTAATAACTTCAACGAACACAGTAGCAGTAGGAAACCTTTATTTAACAAGGGTAATCCCTTCAGAATACTTAAAAGTGTATCTGTTATCAATAGGAGCCCTAGATTAAAATTAATAAAAAGTTCAAAATAAATAATAAGAAACAAAGTAACTATAAGTTAATAATAGTACAGTATAACAATAAAAATTAATTCTTATTTACTAAATAATTATTATACACAACTGAGCCATTTTAATAAAAACTTTTCTTGGCGGTCTCAGTTCTTACTGCAGGTAAGTATACAAAATTGCTTCTTCTTGTTTCTCTTGAAACAACTTCCTTATTCAACTTAAAATAATTCTTTAAAAACTGTGGTACATTATTATTTAAAAACTTCTTCACTAAACCTAAAATATGAGCGTTACGGCGATCTTCTAAACTCTGAAGTTTAAGATAGTCGGTGGATGTTGTACCACATTTAGATTTAACTATAATTTTCGAGGCCCGCCTTTGCAAAGATTCAAGACTTCCATATCTGTTTTATTGCAGCTGGACCAAACAACATCGCAATAATCAAAAATAGGTACGCAGTGCGTACATGGTCGGACATGTAATGTCTGAGGAAGGAGTTTTGAAGTGATCCTTCGTCATTTTATTTCAAATATGAAGAATGGATATGTAAACATAAAATCAACTACTAAAATTAATTTATTGAAAGAAAGTGAGGCTTTGAAAAAAAAGTCAAGAAAGTTTATTTTAAGTTTAATACCTTAGAGTTTTTCAGAAGTGGTTTCATGAGCACTTGTTGTGTTTTGAGTATTTTCAATTTATTTATATTTTGGTCAAGGATGTATGAAAGCATTGGGTAACGAAGAGTTTCTTAATGCCTGTGTTTCTTTAACAACATTCTTATACGAATTATACATGCATCAACACAACAATTTAAACAAATCTAACGAAAGGCATCAGTTAATCAGATGGCTTGGAATAGTTCTTGGTTTGCTGGGGGATGTCTGATGGCACTGGAGAATAAACAGTGTCTTGATACCTGTGTGTCTTCAAGAACATTCTTGTATGAAGTTATACATTTATGAACAGAACAATGTAAACAAAGCTAATAAAAGTCATCAGTTAATCAGATATGGTTTAGAATATTTGTTGATTTACGGAAGGATGTCTGAAAGTATTGAGCAACGAACAGTTTTTGGATACCTCTGTTTGTTCAAGAACAGTGTTATAAATTATGAAGTTATACGTCTATCAACACAACAATGTAAACAAATGTAACAAAACGTATCAGTTAATCAGATGGTTTAGAATATTTCTTCATCTACTGAAGGATGTATTGAGCAACAAACAGTTTTTTGATACCTGTTTCTTCGACAGCATTGTTAAACATGAAGTTATATTTGTATCAACAGAACAGTGTAAACAAATCTAAAAAAAGGTATGAGTTAATGACATTCTTTGGAGTATTTCTTGATCTACTGAAGGATGTCTGAAATCATTGTGTAACAAACAGTTCCTTGATACTAGTATTAGTTCAGTGACAGTCCTACAGTATATCTAATAAAATGCATTGTTAATCAGATATCTAGAATATTTCTTAATCTGCTGAAGGATGTCTGAAAGCATTCTCTAACAGTTTCTTGATACCAGTATTACTTCAGTAACAGTCTTATATATGTATGAACTTGTACATCTATCAACACAAAAATTTAAACAAATGTAACAAAATGCATTGTTAATCAAATATTTTAAATATTTCTTGATCTGCTAAAGGATGTCTGAAAGGATTGAGCAATAAAATGCATTGTTAATCAGATATCTAGAATATTTCTTAATCTGCTGAAGGATGTCTGAAAGCATTGCCTAACAGTTTCTTGATACCAGTATTACTTCAGTAACAGTCTTATATATGTATGAACTTGTACATCTATCAACACAAAAATTTAAACAAATGTAACAAAATGCATTGTTAATCAAATATTTTAAATATTTCTTGATCTGCTGAAGGATGTCTGAAAGGATTTTTAACTTGAACAGTTTTTTGATACCAGTATCACTTCAGTAACAGTCTTATACATGTATGAACTTAAAAATCTATCAACACAAAATGTAAACAAATCTAACAAAATGCATTGCAGGTAATTTAGTGTTAACAACTGGGTTGAAAACGTAAATTAGCCACCGTAAAGGGTAAAAAAGCTGACGTTTCGAGCGTTAGCCCTTCGTCAGAGCGATTAGAGGAATTGTGGGTTGTGTGTGGATTTATATGTAGAAAGTGGAGCTACGCCATTGGTGGGAATATGGTGACGAGAAAACAGGAATAAATTAGTTGAATGAAAAGCGCTCGTTGATTCCGTGGGGATTAAGGGTGCCGATTTGAAATATAAATTTTTGTTCTAGTGTTTTACGGCTTTCCGAACTGCCTAGATGTAAGGAAAGGCCGCAAACTGCCATTTGCTGTTTAGAATGATAAGGGAGATTAAAGTGTCTAGCGACTGGCTTGGATGCGTCCTTGTCATTTGTTTCCACATCGCGAAGGTGTTCTTGGAAACGGTCACCCAGTCGTCTTCCTGTCTCGCCGATGTATAACTTATTGCAATAAGTGCAAGTTATGGAGTAAATAACATTGGCGGAGGTACACGTAAAGTGATCAATGATCTTAATGGATCTTTTGGGTCCCGATATTTTCTCTACGTTATGAATGAAAGGACAAGTTTTGCATCGTGAGCGAGCGCATTTAAAAGTTCCAGATTGGTCATTGGTTTGAAATGAACTCCTGACTAAAAAGTTGCCTATGTTTTTGTCACGTTTGAATGAAATAAGTGGGGGTTGCGAAAAGATAGTGCCAGTCTCTGAATCGTTTTGGAGTTATTTAAAATTTTTAAGAATGATAGATTTAACTGCGTGGTTAGGAGGGTGAAATGTAAGAGTAAATGGAATGCGGTCCGTGTTCTCCTTCTCGGCCGTTTGTAGTGCTGCCTGTCGATCGCTTTGTTGGGCACGGTGGTAGGTTGAACGATAGAAACAGGATATCCGCGTTTATCGAAAAACTGGCACATTGCCTCTGATTTTTCGGAAAAATCAGAGTCGTCACTACATAAACGACGAAGTATGAGAAACTGTGAAAAAGGTATGGAGTTCTTGACGTGTGATGGATGTGAGGATGAATACACCAAAAAAAAAATGCATTGTTCATCACATATCTGGAATATTTTTTGATCCACTGAAGAATGTATGAAACCATACAGTTTCTTTATACTTGTGGTTCTTCAATAACATTCCTATATGAAGTTACTTGTCTATGATTTAAGCTTGAGTACTGTTAGTTGTGACTGCATGATGTTACTTTGTTGCAGTGTTATATGAAGTAACAGGTGTATGATTTAAGATGTAGTACTGGTGGTTGTAATTGATGTTACTTTGTTGCCATCTGTGTAGGTGATCGCTATTTTCTCTAAGAAAAGAGGTTTTTCTTCTATGTGATTTGTGTCTATGTCATCAGGATCATAAGGATCTAACAACTGTTGCAATACATGATCTCGTACTGATAGGTAAAGCTTGGTGCTTTCATTCTTCACAACTATTGATGCAGAGAGCTTTGTTGGACAGCTTGATGCCCTGAGTTTATGATGACAGTGATCACAGTTAACTAACAGACCTTGAACTTGAATAATACGTTTTGCACAATGACCACATATCTTGTACTTTTCCACTGACTCAATGTTTTCAATTCTTGAAAGTAGTAGAGTTGTCTCTTGGTATGGGCTTGAGGTGTCTTCTACTTCTAAACCCTCCAGTAGTGGATTTGGTGTTTCCAAGACGACACTGTTAGTTGTGGTTTTCAACTTTCGTACCCCATTCCAAAAGCGCACACTGAGGTTTGTGAATTTGTACACTTTATTTTCTTGAATCTGTGGAATGAGGTTATTCCACACATCTAAGCTAATTTGCCTTGTGTTATCAGCTATTGTTGCGTTGGCGACATTCTATTTGGCTCGCCCAACAACTTTTGTTTCCCTAAGTTTGAGGACTTTGCAAAAGATTGTCAGTTTGTCTTCTGGTGCTTCATCAAGCTTTTCCAAGGTTGTGGTAGTTTGGTTGTCCAGGTTTTGACAGAACTGAAATGGACATTCCAAGCTGTTTGGTGCTGTCACGTGAGCAATATCGTTGACCACAAGTTTTGTGTGATCTGCAGTTCTTGTGAAGCGAGCAATTTTAATTGGGGTTCGAGTGGCTTCTTTTTCAGCAAGAATGGCTCGCTTTGTTGTTGAATAACATAATGCATCCTGCATTGAATTTTCTTTCACTTGTAATGTAAATGTAGAATATTTTAATGTGTTCCTTTTGTTACGCTTAACTGGGGAAACATTATGAACATTTCCAACAAGAGCAGTTCCCAAACTAGTGCCAGAATCTGTAATGTTACCAGTGTTAGTGGCTCTAACAGCACCAATGCCAGAGGTTGTAGCAGCAACTGTAACAATACTAATGCCAGAGGTAGTGTCAGTACCTATAATAGTATGAATGCCGGAGGTTGTGGCAGCAACTGTAACAGTACTAATGCCAAAGGTAGTGCCAGTAGCTTTAAGACTACCATCGGCAGAGCTTGTGTGAGGCACTGTAAAAGTGCTAATGCCAGGAGTAGTGCCAGTAGCTTCAAGAGTACGAGTGGCAGAGCTTGAGCAAGGAACTGTAAAATTGCTAATACCAGAGGTCCTGCCAGTAGCTTTAAGAGTGCTAGTGACAGAGCTTGTGTGAGGAACTGCAAAAGTGTTAATGGCAGAGCTGGTGACTGTAGCTTTAACAGTGGTAGTGGCAGAGCTTGTGCGAAGGACTGTAAAAGTGCTAGTATCAGAGGTAGTCCTAGTACCAGTAACCGTACCAATTCTGAAGCCAGTTCTAGACTGGACATCAACTGGAGGTGCATTTTTGGTGCTTTTTGGCTTTTTTTTCCCTGATGACATGGTGAAACAGCAGAATGTATCTGTAAGAAGAAAGAAAATTTTAACTATAATGCTTACAGAGGATACTTATTATCAGAAGCTTCATTCTTAAGAACTGGATGAAACGAGAAATTAGGGGAGGGGAAGGTTAGGGGTTGAGCAATTAAATGACAGGGAAATAACCAATAATTGTTTTACTTACGTTAAGTTATATAGTTGAGAGAGGATTTTAGATAGTTTTGAAATATACCCAAGAATGATGGATTGTCGCTAAGCGCAGTTATGATTGTTGTATGTAACCTTAAAGTAACTTATTATGGTTTTAGTGCAGCAAACTGGTATTAAGGCCAAAAAATGCAGTTGCCGTAATGATCATTTTGTTGATTGCAGCAACTGCTTACTTTCACTAAATTATTCTGTTTTCTGTGCAAGTGTAATGTGTCACTTCTTGATTTACATCAGGCATAGTGACACATTAAACAAAGACATTGCAAAGACATTGCTTAGCTTAGTTGACCTTTATCAATTGCAATAGGGTTAGGGTTAGGGTTAGGGTTAGGGTTAGGGTTAGGGTTAGGGTTATAGGGTTAGGGTTAGGGTTTTAGGGTTAGGGTTTTAGGGTTAGGGTTTTAGGGTTAGGGTTTTAGGGTTAGGGTTTTAGGGTTAGGGTTTTAGGGTTAGGGTTTTAGGGTTAGGGTTTTAGGGCTAGGGTTTTAGGGTTAGGGTTAGGGTAAGGGTTAGGGTTAGGGTTATGGTTAGGGTTAGGTTTATAGGGTTAGGGTTATAGGGTTAGGGTTTTAGGGTTAGGGTTTTAGGGTTAGGGTTTTAGGGTTAGGGTTTTAGGGTTAGGGTTTTAGGGTTAGGGTTTTAGGGTTAGGGTTTTAGGGTTAGGGTTTCAGGGTTAGGGTTTTAGGGTTAGGGTTAGGGTTGCTTAGGGTTTAGGGTTAGGGTTTAGGGTTAGGGTTTTAGGGTTAGGGTTAGGGTTGCTTAGGGTTTAGGGTTAGGGTTTAGGGTTAGGGTTAGGGTTAGGGTTAGGGTTAGGGTTTCAGGGTTAGGGTTTCGGGTTAGGGTTTCAGGGTTAGGGTTTCAGGGTTAGGGTTTTAGGGTTAGGGTTTCAGGGTTAGGGTTAGGGTTGCTTAGGGTTTAGGGTTAGGGTTTAGGGTTAGGGTTAGGGTTAGGGTTAGGGTTTCAGTGTTAGGGTTTCAGGGTTAGGGTTTCAGGGTTAGGGTTTCAGGGTTAGGGTTTCAGGGTTAGGGTTTCAGGGTTAGGGTTTCAGGGTTAGGGTTTCAGGGTTAGGGTTTCAGGGTTAGGGTTTCAGGGTTAGGGTTTCAGGGTTAGGGTTTCAGGGTTAGGGTTTCAGGGTTAGGGTTTCAGGGTTAGGGTTTCAGGGTTAGGGTTTCAGGGTTAGGGTTTCAGGGTTAGGGTTTCAGGGTTAGGGTTTCAGGGTTAGGGTTTCAGGGTTAGGGTTTCAGGGTTAGGGTTTCAGGGTTAGGGTTTCAGGGTTAGGGTTTCAGGGTTAGGGTTTCAGGGTTAGGCTCTATTAGCAGATTTGGCGGTGGAAGGTGCTTAAGTACTCTGGAGCTTGCAACTTCTACTATAGAGGCAAAAGGTGTGTTCCTTTGCAAGGTCTCACCTGGAGTTCTATTGCTAGATTTGGCAGCAGAAGGTGCTTTTGTACTCTGGAACTTGCAACTTCTACTATAGAGGCTGAAGGTGTGTTCCTGTGCGGTAGTGTGACAAGAGCAAGGTCTCACCTGCAGTTCCAAGATTTGGTAGTGAAAGGTGTATTTGTACTCCGGAGCTTGCAACTTCTATTTCAGGGTTGCAAGGTGTTTTCCTTGGTAGGGGCTCTGCCATTGTCACTGTTAGTCCAGATTTACACTTGTTTCATTGAATTAGGAATAAAGGGGTGTTTTTCTCACTTAAGTATCCTTATCAGTTGTAGTATTGTATCATTTCAAAGATATTTTGTTTTAATATTAAAATAGAATTAAGGAACTGAAAGAAATGCTGAGAAGTCTTAACTTCCCATTTGTTAGACAAAACTTGGACGTTAAATTCTCCTAGAGAAAGACAAATGAAGATAATCTATTTCTGTAATCAATGATTCTTTGAGCCAGGGATGCTTCCACTCTTCTCCTATTTCCTTCCAGGTGTCATTCAAAGGAACTGGCCCTTTACAAACTGACAAAGATCTTAATTCCACCATTGAGACCAGAGGTATGTTTTGATTGGTTTTTGTTCTAGCCTTGCAAGTGCTTTTCACCTCGTATCTAGCTTGAATGCTTTAGAGTAATGCAAACAACACTATTACTACTGAAAGTAAAGTAACCAGGAAAGTTTGTATACTAAATTAAATTAATAAAATTGTACACTAAAATGGTGTTAATGACCCATTTTTCATCTTGTTTAAAAAGAGTGAAAAATAGATGTGCTCCACAATTATAATTGGATAGTTACAAGTAGATGTACACAGAAAATATTTAGATTTTTTCCCAATATTGGAATATTATTTGACTTTGGTATACATTAAAGAATGTCCTCATCATTTGGAAGTTCAGGTCATCAGTTTTTCAAACTTCTATAATCAGGGTGACCACAAAAACAGTGTGGTCAATAGCCAGGACTTGATTGAAGAAATACAAGTAAATAACATTACATATTAGTTTAACAATACTTTAAAAATTCAATTTAGCAGATGATAGTAACAAGAGCATTGGAAAGAAAGTTAAGAAGATGAAGAAGAGAATAAAAGAACTGGACAAAAAGGCAACAAAAGGGGAATCAAAAGACACAGATGACAAAAAGAGGAAAAGAAAGAGAAAACCAGAAGACAACAAAAAGTCAAACTTAAATGTAAAAAAAATGAAAGCCAAAGAAGATGACATTGAAATGAACAAAATAAGTAGACGTCAAATGAGAAGGCTAAGAGCTAAAGAAAAAAAGAAAAGTAAAACTAATAAGTAGGAAAATCTATCTTAGGTTTTATTGCAAGTGACCATCTATATATATGTATTTCCATTAAAACATTTTTTAGCTATTTTTCTCTAAAGTAAACTTGAAAAAAGGAAACTTTTTATGGACCTTAGCTAGTTATACAACACAAATGTGAGAGAACGAGTTGTACTGCGACTTGCTCCCTCACATTTTGGCTACAACATTTAATGAACTGAATTCAAGAGTCTTAACCCTTTAAATCCCAAGATCTGATAGTTAATTCTCCACTCTAGCTGCTACTCATTTCCTTGCTAATTAGTTATGAGAACTTGCTGCTAGATCAAGATAGCAGCTTCAACCTGACAAGATTGAATATTCACATTATCTGTTTGCTGAATAATGTATGGGATATTGTAGGGAGAAGTTTTGTGTTAATCACTTCCAGGAGTTAAAGGGTTAATGCATTGTTTTTATATCTCACTCGTAGGGAATTAATTTATCATCACCTCTCTAAAATACTGAATTTCATTGTATAATTTGTTTAGTTTGATTTCAAAGCACCAGGTGTAAATTAAGATATTTTCACTGATGATGATGTTTAATGTCGTTCTTTTTATTTAAGATTTTTACCTGATGTCTGCTGAATTGTACTCTGTTTGCAAGACAACTTTTTGCTTCAAATACACAACCATTAATACAAAAGAAAGAGAGCCCATAACATGTCATTAACCTTGCTGTTTTAAAATAAAAGATGGGCTTTATACATTGAATTCCGGTTGAGTGGTTACTGATCCCTTGCTTAGTTTGAGCTGGTCAAGTGGTTAACCCTTTACACTCTTACATTGTCAGTCATATTCTGTACCCTGTTTTCTTTGCATCCCCTTGGATCCCATTTCTTATAGTACAGACAAGGAGAATTTGTTTGACAATCAGGAGCCTCTTAAATTGGAGTTAATTTCCACCATTGTCTTGACTTTTACATTTGATCCAAGGGTGATACTGTAAGCAGAAAGGAGAAGCCAGTCGCAATTTGGGGGTTTTAAGGGTTCACTGATGGAAACAGTGAATGATAACCGAAATTTAGCATTTTCGTAGACCGTGCTTGAGATAGTGCTGTCAAATTACGCATTTACTGAGCAACAGCAAATGCATAATATTTAGTTTGACGTTCATTGAGCCGTACAAGGCTAGATTTTTGAAAAATACGACAATTTTTTTTGTTTAAAACTAATGTACAAGCACACAATATTCGTACATTTTATGTGTTTCGGCTTTCAATTATCAGCTTATGTAACCGCGTGTGCCAGGTACACAAAGTTCAAGAGTTTGCTACACAAAGGTATAACATAACTAGTGGCTAGATTCTATGTGCATACTACGATTAGAGACTTCATAACCCTACCTCAACAGTCATAACCTCCAAATCAGTGCTTGCTTCAATACTTTCGAAGAAGTGGTGCTTATCGTTTTTGTAAACTAAGTGAACAACTAGCCCTAGCCAACGGTGTACCGTGGGAGGTCTGGGACGGAGTCAACCCTGGATAATCCGACTCGTGATTGAGGAATTAATCAAACTCGATCAAACACTCGATTAGTGATGTAGGTTATTATAGGCCTCGATTCTCGATAAGTCTTGTTAGGCTCGGCGATAAGTCGAAATCCATTTAAATAGTAAATACAGACATGGGAAATAATATCAGGCTCGGAAAATAATATCAGACACGGGAAATAGCAGACAATGAGGAGGTCTGAAAGAGGCCAACAATAACGGACCCTGTTAATTGATTTCCGACACGAAAATTAATTTTTCGATAGGGAAAATACCCAGACTGAATTTTGAACGGTATGTTACGCCATACTATGGCGTAACATACCGTTCAAAATTCAGTCTGGGTATTTTCCCTATCGAAAAATTAATTTTCGTGTCGGAAATCAATTAACAGGGTCCGTTATTGTTGGCCTCTTTCAGACCTCCTCATTGTCTGCTATTTCCCGTGTCTGATATTATTTTCCGAGCCTGATATTATTTCCCATGTCTGTATTTACTATTAATGCTCGAGTCCTTAAATTATTCGTTACAATCGTCGAGTCCGAAATTTGTCTCATTGCCGGAGCCTGATAATTTTCTCAATCGCCGACACTGATAACCGCAGAGTACTCTCCTACCCAGACTTCTCACGGTACAAGGTTAGGATAGTTTTAGAAAGGTAATAAAAACTGTATATCAATAAAAAAGACTGCAGTTAGTCTTCTCCTTTAACTTCGTGTATATTGTACAATTAAAAAATGTACCATTAGCATAAGGGTATTGATTAAGACCAAATTAAGGAAGCATTTCTCTACTTCCTCGCAATAAATGAACAAAGCCCTGTTTTGGTATTCATGGCGATTTTGGCAAAATTTTGACACTATCATCACAGTTTGTTAAGTTATCGTACAATATCTGACGGATTCTCCAAATGAAAGTATCTCTGGAAAAGTTATAACAAACTTTTCATGAATGTTTTTAACGCTACAACATACGACAATAATCAGCTCGTGCTTTAATAACATGCTAGTAGAACCGGAAAGCCACCTTATAGAGAAAATCAGCAACATTTGAGGGAAAAAGAAAGTTTACAGTGGTAAATTTTTTTTCGTAAAGGGAAGTTTAAGAGCAAGGAAACTTGTAAAGTAAGATGAAACCAAACCAAAAGATTCCACAGCCATTCTGCCGCAACAATTTATTATTCACTAAATGTTGTGCACATGACTAATCACATCCGATTAAAAAAAAAAACTTGATCTTCTTGCATTAAATGTATGAGAAAAAGGTAAATAAAAGCTTTTTAAAACGATGCTAATATAAAACCGAAAGGAACTAAATTGAAAAATGCGAACGGATCGGGGAAACGCCCAAAAAAGAATGAAATTATCTGTTACGCCACAGCTATGGTCTTGTCTATCTTATTTATAAGTTTAACACAACGTCAAAAGTCGTCAGCCTATGATTCAAATTTGGCTCAAGCAATTTTAAAAAGGCAATGGAACTCTTTTAGCCTAACGTATAGTTTGACCATCTCAACGAAACTGTCTCTTTATTTATTACAAAAAGAAGAATAACTAAACCATGTTTATGGTTATGATGCAGTGTTTTCACGTGCGCTGTATTTTTTTTCTTTTCTCGCTAACGTCATACTCGCTTAGCTATAGCTACGTGGAAATATTAAACGTTATCTGAGGATTCTTTGTCGGTCACACAAAAAAGGTTATTCCTAGCTAATTTGAAAATTCACAATATACTATTTCGCTGGTTCAGAAATATTCACTCTAACGATGCGGACAGTCATAGAAAAAGCTTTCATTTGGATGTACATCAGTCTGAGAGAACACTGCATCGCAGTCACTCAACTTAAGGTAACAGTGTGTCATATCTTCACTTCACGACTAAACATTTACAAAGAAAAAGAAAACCTTTCAATAAATATTTCCATAAAAAGCCAGCCGGAGTTCTTTTCTGCCTCTCGTTCCAGTTTTGCCAGGGCAACCTCAGTCCCGAAGGTCTCCCCTTCCCGCAGGCGAAGATCTGGCTCCAGCTCAATGACTACTGGGTTTGCCAGCCCGATGACAATTCTAAAACAAATTTTTAAGAGGTTAATTTTTTTTCTTATCTCAACACACGCACAGACAGTGAAAATGAAAGCGAACATCGCAGTAATGAGCACTACTTAGGTCTTTTTTTCACTGCTGCTTGAGAAGTATTTATTACTGCGATGTTCTCTTTCATTTTCATTTCTTTAACCGCAGTTCACAAATATGATTTTCATATATTTACAGTCACACACAAACACACACACCCAAAAAAAACATAAAAAAAAACCAAAAACACCAACAACACAACAGAAAAGAGGAAAAACAAAGAGAAAGAAGTTTTAGTTATTTCCCTTTACAGATTCTTAGGTTTTTGGAGCTATCTACTCAGATATGACCGATTAGAGTTACTAAGCATGCGTTATTTTGATTCAGCCGATTCATTTTGTAGAAGGTTGATAGCTTGTACAGGTTAACCTTATAGGTATAGGGTTTAGCAAGAGTAACCAATCCGTAATCAAGGGGGTGATATGATTTACCTGAATGAAGCTCGTACAGGATGAACGGCTCGGTGCAACTGCAAGAATAACTTGCACTTTGTGCGACGTACGTACAGCAACATCCTCCAACTACACTCTTCAAATTCGTAAACTCCGCTGGCCATCGGTTCTGCAGTGTTTCCGGCTTGTAGCATATCTGCTGCCATTTGTTTGAAGTTAAAGATGGACCAACAGAAACCTCCGAGTGCCATTTTTGTCTTGGTCAAGTCATTCGTGTCCTGTTGTGTTGGAAATCAAATCAGCGTCATAATGAGTAAAGTGAAAGGAAAATTCACTGGGCGATTATTGTAAGCTGAACAGCGTTAAAAAAATGTTCGACCACTCCCCCTCCCCCGCACTTCATCCCCAAATCTGCCTCAAATAGTATATTTTTATATCATCCTTGTGAGATCGTATTCTAAAGGAAACAAGAGGACCATCTACTCAGTCAACTTTTTCAGTCTCGACTGATGATTTTTAAAGCAGAAATCTGTTCAAAGTTTTGTAGAACTGTTAAAAAATCTGTGGACACGCAGCGACGTGCACACTAGCTATTAAGTAACAATTAAAGATCGGAAGGGGAAAACATTAAGGAGCATTGGCCTCGGTCAGCCTTACCTTTTTAAGTAATACGTCTAAGAGCTTTTCACCCATCTCTGTCAGCAGTGACACGTGCTTTTCTGCTTGGTCCTTGTTATGTTGCTCCATCTCCTTAAAATTGCCAGCAAATTGGCATCCATTGACTCTACATTGTCGCTGCCTCTCCTCGCAGACAAGCAGATGGGTTTGCAACTCCATCCTAAGAGTAAACAAAAGGTTAAAGCTACATGAATGTATCTACTAACGAGGAAAAGAAGTCGCAACTGTTCAGCTCAACTCATATTTTGTATTTGTTTATTTCATTATTTGCTGTTGATTCTTGAAAGTGACAAGGATTATAATAAGACAAGCCAAGTCATGGATATTTTCCCAATAACACTGCGTTTGAGTCGCAAAGTAAACTTTTGGGGCTAATTTTGGATCAATTTTAATCTTGGACGGAGTAGCAAATTGAAGGGAAGCTTTCCAAAGTTCACGAGATTTATATATTTAAAGATGATATTTCTATAAAAATTATATACAGTAAGCTTTGAGTACACTTGGGAAAGATAAAGAAAACCTTGAACTCAGTGACAATTTTCAAAGTCGTACATGCTAGTATGGTCTACATGGGCTTAAAAAATCAAATATAAAAGACCTAATATAAGAAACTGCATGCCCACACCAGATGCTTTCTTTTACGCACGTAAAGAGAATTTCATTTTAAGTTTGAAATGATAATGTACAACGCTTTGTGACCACACCTTCTCGGACGCTTCCTGCATTTTAGAGGGCAACGGATTTCTCCCCTTATGCAAGTCTTTTCAAGATGAAGTTCCTTGTTGGCCACGGTGGTATTCTGGTGGCATTGTTCACACGAGATGACTGCGTAGAGGCATTCCTCCTTATGGGTCGGCTCATCCTTTCTTTTAATGCTGCGTTGGCAGCCCCTATTAGAACAGGATACGAGGGCATCGGGGCAGGTGTGCCGTGCTACCACTTCGATGCTCCCCCTCTCGTTGCACGCAGTACATTTTACCTCGATCTTCTCTACAAGCTTTTTGAGGGTGAAGTTTGTCTTCAGTTGTGTGGAGCTCCATATAGGCTTTTTACAAAGGGGGCAATGGCTGGTAGTTGGGTTTTGTTGCACCCTACTAATACAAGTTTTGCAGAACGTGTGGCCGCAGTCCGGCAAAATAATTGGCTCCAGCATCAGGGTATCACTAAAGCACAAAGAGAACATGGATTTCGACTGCTCTGAGTTTTCGCAAAAGAGAATCAAAGGAATTCACGAGAGTTAATCAGAGGACGCAAAGAAAAAAATAAAACTACCGGAAACGCGGGAAAATGCGACCGACTCGTGAATAGGTTTAGTTTTGAATAGGGTTGGCTGAGACGATGGTGTGCGTGTCATTTATGAAAATCGCGAAGGGAATTCGGACCCAAAACAATCCCAGATCCCAGATTACTTTTGAAACTCAATCGAAAGATTCCTCAAAAATCTACCTTTACCCGTACGAGGTTTAGGGGAGTGGCTTGAACTGATGGCGTTCTAAATTCCATACATTTAAATTTTTATGGTTTTTTTTCCCGCGCTCAAGAGTCCAATCAAAAGACTAAATTTTTTTTCACTGTTTCTATGCTATCGGTTGGTTGGTTGCTGTACTAAAGATAATTTTATAACGCTCTGAGAAACCTGATATATGCATGCATGAGTTCACCCGTAAGCATGCTTGCCTCGCGCTAGCCAACGCCAGCATGTAAACGCGAAACAATCAGCGTGGTCTGTAAGCTGCTATAGTGGGAAATACTCTCAGGTTTTTTGAATGAACTGACGTTGTAGGTCGGGCGTGTTGTAAGATGGGGTTAAACCAGTAAAAGTCTAATCCTAGGCATGTGGAACATGGAGCGAACTTAAAAATAGTTAACACGGCATGTAGAGAAATAAGCGTAAATCGGTGAGACCTACTGAATTTGTTACAATTTGACTCACAATCAATCGGACTCTTTCTACCGAAAGCTACTACTGCACATAAAGAACGCTTTCTTTGGTGGCATTGTCGCATACTGTTCAGTAGTTTGAGCAATAGGAGATGAAAGACACAACGTATGGTTGGATTTGAGTTTTTCGGAAATTAAATTTTCCATATTTTTGAGAAAAAAAAGAAAGATGAACTATCCTTACCATACTTGACATTCGTAGTCCTTTGGATAGTTAGTTATCGGTGTAATGTTATCCATTTCTTATATCAGGGTTTCTTGAGTTTTCTTAAGCACGTCAGAACACTTCAATGCCAACAACTTGCCACTCAGTAACCAGACGCTATTTAGAATGCATGACAAACAATAGCAGCAATCCAGGGAATGTTAAAATCAAGCTCGGCTTCAATAAAGGACAATTCAAACTCAAAGTGCGATCATTATAATTCTCTAGGGACACAAGAAGTCAAAGGGACAGGTGAACTCGCCTACTACAAAGGGAAACTAAGAATATAAATTCAGAGATCTTACGAGACAATGACATAATTTTTTTTTAATGAACGTGAAACAAAGCCATTTAAGATTAAGTTAAACTTCAGTTCGGCTTCAGTAAAGGCCAATTCATTCAAACCGACACTCTGTCAGTAGAATACCCCAAGGACACTAAGAATCTACTTCTCAGTTCGTGTGGCCTGCTACAAAGAAAGACTGTTGAGTCCCGTGGGGGCACTTTTCCTATCTGTCAAATATCGAATAAAAGATATATTATTCAAGTGTTATTACGTTTTCTTATATTTTGGCGTCTGGGTTTCAAAATATATCGCACGGCATTATCATAACATGAAATCGATCGCATAAGGCGTACGCGAAAGACAAAACAAATCATGAAAAGGAAAAAAATAATGCGCTTAAAAGTTCGTTGCTTAAAAAGTAGAGCCTAAAATAAAAAATAAATAAATAAAACGCACACACAAACAAAGTTTGGTTGCTCCGCCTTCAGTCCGTATTTCCGCCTTGTTCTCGTGTAAAACCATTGTACACTCTGCCCTAATGTGTTGAAATACCGAAATAAACTGCGGTAAAGGACATTTTTTTTTTAAATGAACGTGAAACAAAGCCATTTAAGATTAAGTTAAACTTCAGTTCGGCTTTAGTAAAGGCCAATTCATTCAAACCGACCCTCTGTCAGTAGAATACCCCAAGGACACTAAGAATCTACTTCTCAGTTCGTGTGGCCTGCTACAAAGAAAGACTGTTGAGTCCCGTGGGGGCACTTTTCCTATCTGTCAAAAATCGAATAAAAGATATATTATTCAAGTGTTATTACGTTTTCTTATATTTTGGCGTCTGGGTTTCAAAATATATCGCACGGCATTATCATAACATGAAATCGATCGCATAAGGCGTACGCGAAAGACAAAACAAATCATGAAAAGGAAAAAAATAATGCGCTTAAAAGTTCGTTGCTTAAAAAGTAGAGCCTAAAATAAAAAATAAATAAATAAAACGCACACACAAACAAAGTTTGGTTGCTCCGCCTTCAGTCCGTATTTCCGCCTTGTTCTCGAGTAAAACCATTGCACACTGCCCTCATGTGTTGAAATACCGAATTAAACTGCGGTAAAGGACATTTTTTTTTTAAATGAACGTGAAACAAAGCCACTTAAGATTAAGTTAAACTTCAGTTCGGCTTCAGTAAAGGCCAATTCATTCAAACCGACCCTCTGTCAGTAGAATACCCCAAGGACACTAAGAATCTACTTCTCAGTTCGTGTGGCCTGCTACAAAGAAAGACTGTTGAGTCCCGTGGGGGCACTTTTCCTATCTGTCAAAAATCGAATAAAAGATATATTATTCAAGTGTTATTACGTTTTCTTATATTTTGGCGTCTGGGTTTCAAAATATATCGCACGGCATTATCATAACATGAAATCGATCGCATAAGGCGTACGCGAAAGACAAAACAAATTATGAAAAGGAAAAAAATAATGCGCTTAAAAGTTCGTTGCTTAAAAAGTAGAGCCTAAAATAAAAAATAAATAAATAAAACGCACACACAAACAAAGTTTGGTTGCTCCGCCTTCAGTCCGTATTTCCGCCTTGTTCTCGTGTAAAACCATTGCACACTCTGCCCTAATGTGTTGAAATACCGAAATAAACTGCGGTAAAGGACATCATCGAAAACAACATCGTAGACCACATTGCTTGGTCTGCACAACCGGTTTGAAGACTTTTTGCGTGCTTCACCCTCATCAGCGAAAAAAACTCGTGCTCACCGATTGCTAATTTTGCTGCGAGAGGAATTCTTTTGCTCGAATGTAAAGCGAGATGCCGTGGTTGGTGTCCCGCTCCAACGGATTCACTTGTAGCTGCAACTCCTGCAAGCTCGCGTTAGAAAGGTTTTGCATTGTTTCAGGCACCACGACAGCCTCCTCCACCTCTGACGCTGCATCAATGACATCCGGTTCCTCTACGCCGTAATAGTTGGCGTCTATGACGTTGCTTTCGAAGAAGTCCTTTACCGCTGTATATTCTGATCCAAACAAATTAAGCATTCCTAGAATGTACAACTGATTTGGAGTCTTTTGTTTTTCAGTAGATAGCTTATGATTGTTCCAGGACACCTTAAACTTTTCTAGATTTTCATTAATCCGTGGAATAAATACATAATGTAGAGCTGCCAGATCCAGTTCGTCGTTCGGATTCAGAAGATTGTTCCTCTCTAAGAAATAGAAGAGGAGTCGGAAATACTCCGTGACCATTTTCCGCATGTCTCTCCACAGCCTCTCTATCCTCTGGTTATGGACCGAACTACCTTGCAAAATGCTGCCGCGACCTTCTCCTCGTTTTTCAACCATAAGGCGCGCAACTTCCGCATTCTCTCCACCCTTATCTGTCCTCACCCGTGATGGCCAACAGAATTCAGTTGTGGCGCCTAAGAATAAATTGGCCACTGTTGCTGCCCTATTATTGCTGGAACAGCGGAGGAATACAACAAGCCTCGAATATCCGTCTATTCCTCCGTGCACGACCAACCTCCATCTGAGAAAAGAGTTTTAAAACACCTTTCACACGGTACTCACATTATGAGTGGGGAAGAGTAGAATATGGTGCATTTTTCTTCTACTGAATTCCATAGATACATTAAAGGAAGTAACAGGTATTAATTCCCGAATACAGACGAATTACAGCATGTTAAAAAATGCTGTTGATGAGGAACGTAAATGTCTTCCGCTCTGATCATTTTTAATTTTCCTCAAGCATTATTGTAGAACAGTGCAGGCGATCTAAAAACAATGTATTTATGGTATTTTTTTTAGGTCTGTTACTTACCGTATCAGCTTGTGATTGCCATCCAAGTGCCACAGGCTGTTTGGGCCTACAATATATATTTCAAACACTAATAAGTCAACGATCCTGGGTTTGATCATTTGTTATTTTATGATGAAAGTAATTGGCTCTATTCGAGAACGAATATCCAAAGTCATACTCAAGATATGGTAATGTTGGACGGACATGAGCTCCTTTTCTGTTAAGGTCGACGTGTAAAAAATGGACATCAAAACCTGCACAATTCTCTTAGCGACACATACTTCATGCGGTGCAATATGGAAATAAGCAGCACACTTGATCACATCTATTCAAATCTATGATTTGCGGTTCAAAGTTTTATAACTCAGAACGTAAAATTACCTGGAACGCTATAAGTAACTCTTGGGGTCAAATTTCTCCACCGCAGGCCTGCACCTATAGGATCATGGCGAACTAATGCCTCTGCGATGGCAGATCTTCTAGCGTAGAGGGATCGAGCCGCTAATTCACCCTCGATCATAATGATGCCCGCATTCACACTTCTGGACTTTATTTCAGCCACTATATCTATCAGCTCTTGCATACCTAGCTTCCTTCTTCCATAATGCTTTCTTCTTTCCATTTCATGATAGATGCGACGTCTCCATATTGTTGAAATCGAGACCCCTGCGAAAAGTATTACAGGTAAAATCGTATGAGACACCCTTTATAACGGCGAATATGAAACATAGATCAACCTGTGGCCAATATAAAGCAGCCATATCGATGTTCAAAAACTTTTTAAAATATGAATTAAAATAAAAGAGAACACATCCATTCTCGAAAAAAGGAGCATGACAAAAAAAAAAAAGAAAAAATACGAGTGACTCCGCGTGAGCATTTTCTTTATTATGAAATTACTTTCGGCTCACCTAGTGCTTTCGCTATTTCTACCCATGACAAACCATAGGAGCGCATCACTTCCAACTGCTCCTTCGTAATTACGTAGGATGGTCTACCAACCCATTCCGTTGAGGTCACAGGTGCCCGGTAACACAACTGCTCCCTTAGAAAAGGAACAAGGCAGCTGTACTGCTCGATAACTTTACCAATCCTTATTTCTATGGTCGACAGACTTTGAACTAATGGGGCCAAAATGTCCTCAGCACAGGGTTTCGTGGTAATAAGATGCCATTGGATTTTTTTTAAATTCATTACAGCGGCTTCCAACTTAGTCCAAAGGCCGGTTAGTCTTTCTGGAGTTGAAGTACTGTCCTCAATGGCAGATCGGGCTGTAAAATAAAGCGCTTGAACGTCCAGCACAAAGTGTTCTATCGCGTCCGGATTGAGACTAACAACTGTAGAAGAAGTATGTCATTAAATAAGACAACATTGACCGAGGGTCTCAATGGGGTAACCGTTAACCGTAAAACGGCCACAAAATTTTGCCTTTAGGCGTAAAAATTGACGAATTTTAACCGCTAATCGTATAAAAAAAAAGTTGACCGTACACAAAAAAAATCCTGGGACAGCAATGGAGAGAGATTAACCATTAGCCGTATATGGGGAAAAATTTTAACCATTAGCCAAAAAATCCAACACCCTTTTGAGATCTTCTTGACCGTTTTGGTAGTCCGGGACCTAGAAGGGGGAACGAGATATATTCTTATTCTAAAACACGAAATTTGCGCCGCTCAATACATTTTGTCCTTTGTTTTCTCGATCAAAATAATTTGCGCCCCTGTAAATCGCAGAAGAAGCAGTGGAATACGAATACTTTTCACATAATGACCACAATGGCGTTTGAGTAAGTGTTCTTGGAAAGAAGCCTGATACCTACCTGATGCGGGTTGAAGGATGCAAATTACAAGACACCAGGAAAGAAATCTATACCAGGAAAACTTGTTTACATGCATCGTAGCGTTGAAAGAGAGGTTTTCCTTCCACGAGACTGGCAGTTATAGTTCCCTTGAATTTTTCGACAATTTATCGCCAATTGTACTTCGAGCTTTCTATAATTTTAACAGCAAACAGGAACCTTGTGAAAGATTCATAGCACACGTCCCGCAGTGAAATTAAATTAAAACAAAAGGTCTTTCTCTGTTGTGCCTCACCTCTTTGTTAGAAATTAACTGCAAGTGACAACCATTTCCTAGAGTTACAAACTCGTAACTCTGACTTGGCGTACGGAAGCAAATTATATTCATAAAATCCATTCATCGAATAGGAAATGACTGACGTGTAATTTTATAAAATCTCAAGAATGTTAACCAGCTCGTGCAAAGCCTTGGATCCTAAATTCATTTAATTATGAAAAAAGAAAAATTAGAAATGTCACACCACCAGTAATCATCATTTCGGATATGACGTTGACGTTACATTTGATACCAGCATAGGAGTGTTTCTCTAAGTGGCACTACTTTTCAGATGAACGAGGGAAGTTCTTTTCGCTCCCTACAACAGCTTGTTTCATCTGTACAAACAAATCTTGAAATGTCTGGTGATCACAGCGTAGGAGCCATCGGGCCTATTTTTGACCCCAATGCACAAGTTGGTTCACAGGACTCACAAATTGCAGGCGGGCTACCGGGCGCGAAGCCCTACCGAACATTCGTTTGGGTGGACGACATTGCGCAAGTAACTCAAAACCCAACTCTTGCCCCAGATGGCAAAAAGGTCAAGTTCGACCAGAGGCTTTGCGGAGACGCTATGGTGGCGCACCTAAAACGGGAAATTCCCGAAATCACGGCGACCAGGTGAGTAAGACAGTTTTCCACAAATATGGTCTACATTCTTTCAGCACCGCACCAGCTTAGAACTTAAAATGGCGAGCGTGAAAATGGTGACTGAATTCTAGTTTCAGCCACTTTTCTACGCAAAATATTTTTTATTCACTGAATCAGCTGGTTGTTCTGGACTAATGTTCCTGGAGCAGCGCTAATCGCGCGTTTTTATGTTGTGAATTCCACAGGGATTCCACCGCAAATCGATGAGAGGGTTGCGCTAGTAAGATAAAGTCTATTTTAAACTCATTTATTTCATTTGACAAAACTTAAAACCCTTATTCTACGATAACTTCATTTGACAAGACTTAAACCCCTATTTTAAGATAACCTGATGGCTAACTTAAAACACTACGAACAAAACAGTCACTAATCAAACACGCCGGCAAAAAATTCAACAATTTCCGGACAATCATCCTAACATAACCACACAAAATTGTAATTCAGTATTATCAACTGAGTTGCATCTCAGTTGATGACACTAAATTACCCTTTTATACTCTCCTAGCGACGCAGCACCAAAATTTCTTTAGAATCCTATCCCTTTTATTCACAACCACACAAAGTTGAGGATTAAATCGAGATTTCTTAAGTCGAGAGATCAATGTGAAGTAGGCTTAATTTTTGTGACTGGCAGTGTCAAGCGGGCAAAATAACGTGTAAATAGCTGACCCGAAGGGTCATTCAAGTGCAGTCCAATTTAGACCGCGGATTTTGATGATCAATGGAATACAAAATTTCGTCTTCTGTGTTTCTTTTTTTAATTAATTCGATCTTCCATTCAGTGCTAAATATAAGCCCTTGTAACAGTTTTTCAAAAACTTGAGGTTTAAGTGATATTTGATCCCTTAGAACACCAGCTCCAATTGTCAACCCCAACCAACTAATTAGACAGCCTCCTTCTATGCATGATTACGCATCAAACTCTCTCTCGTTGCATACTAGGCTTTTTTTGAGAATAGCACAATTTTTAATCAGAAAATCTAATAATACAATAACTACAAAAACAATGCCCTATTAATCTAATAATATTAACTAGATAAGGCATCAATACATTTACTTAGAAAACTTAAAATACTACAATTGATAAAATAAAATCTACAAATAGCTTCTATTAATGTTTAAAATGCGTGATAAATACTATTTAAAAACTTAACTAGTTGGGTCTCTACGGTCTTCAGGGTTTGATTGTAAGTTCCCTGGTTTGATTTCTTTTACATATTGTTAATAAGTCATCTTGGTACCTGAGCTTTTTATCCGTAGATACCTTGATTATTACAAAGCAAAGCCAAGTGGAAATCATCAACTGTATAAAGTTGGCAGCAATTTGTCTGCAGATTTAATCCGCAAACAATATAAACAGGCCAGCACTAGGGTGTTCCTGTCTGCCACTGTCACAGGGGGGAGCCAAACAGGTAACTCTCCACCTGACTTGGGACAAAGGGAAATCACCACCACAAATCAAGGTAAATACTGAATCACAAGTGATTGCCATAGTAAAAGGAATGAGAAATGTATCTTCTTGATGGCACTTGAATGCTTGATGTCCTTATTTCCATAATCCTGATTCACATCTGGCAAAAATTTCAGCCATAGCTGTAAGTCAAGATAACAAAGAGCCAGTTATTGACCAAACTTCAATATTACAGTGTTTGTAAAAGGATTAGACACATTTATCCAATTGTACTCAGTAGGGTAAATAAAGCACTTGCACTGATTGGATGAGATGTTTGTAGCCATGTCTGCTGAGTCAGTAATTGCTGAATGCTGCATACCTAGTTTCAAATTGAATTAATAATATTAGTCATCTGTCTCATGTCCAGGTGTACAAGCTCCTTCAACTTCCACACAGAGTCAGCTGGAGAAAGGTACCATTCTCTTAACCTTTGATTAAGTTCGTAATTATGTAACTTCTCATAACCTTCTATGTTGATATTGGATATGATTGTAAGGTTCTGGCTTTCATATTCCATTTAGGGACAATTGAATTAAAATCAGCAAGATCATGAAAAAACATTTGTACACAACTTTATAGTTTCCAGATACTGGATTTGAACTCAAACTGACCACCAGTCTTACATCCAATCAGCAGCAACATTACTCCCTTAGTTAAACCACTGAATCTCACAATTATCTTGTCAGGTGAACTTGGGCCCCAATATCAGGGTGACCAGCGTCCAGGTACTTCATGTATATTGTTTGAAATTCAAATCAACAAAAGATAATTTAAGCCAATGCTTGGTCTGCTTTCTCATGTTTTAATTTCCTTTCTTCTCTCTTTCATTTGATACTCAATTAATTTGTGTTTTCCCCTTCATTTTGCAGTGGGTTCAGTGACTTTCAAGCTCTCGGACTCTGGACTTAAATACTCAGGTACCATGAAATCAATACATAAAGGGAGGTTTTAGCGTATAAGATAATTTCAGGATACATTTGTAGCCTATCGTTGGTAGTTGTAGCAAGAAAGAAATTTTTTGTTCTACTTTCCCATGACACAACTGTTACCATCTCCATTGTATATATAGCTTATGGCTGCATTTGACTTCATACATATGTCCATTCTAAGAACATCACCCATTGTGAACCATTTGATAGTTTCTCTTAAAATCCCTTCAGTTCTAACTTCAATAGTGCCCCTATATTTACTGTGAGCATAGAATGGAAAACTGACCTAAATATGGTTGTATGGGGGATGGGGGTTTGGAAGTAAGAGCTATATAATTTCACTCTGAGTGGCAGTGGGATCAGATGAGCTCTAAAGTAGACATTAACTTTTACCTTTGCAGGATTGTGTACAGATGGTTTTTGCCAAACCATATTTCATTTAACTACGGCAAATATATGTCCTGGAGTTTCCTTCATTGGAATCCCATTCAAAGCTGTAAGCTAGTTCACATTATACCATAGCTCTAGTAAATGTAACCGGTACACAAAACCTGAAAATAATTATTTTTATAAAGGTGTTTTCAAAATATGCATTATGCTAGAAGTTTGGATTCATTGTAATCATATATTACTATGTGGTGTGGTAGTCTTGATGTAACTCCAAGGGTTCTGATTGGTTCTTGCTTGGTTGGTATTTTTTCTGGTGGAGAGTTTCCACGGAAACAGACATAAGCTGTGCTGTATTATTTTCTTTTTCTCGAAAACCGCAAAAATTCAAAGTAAACATATATTTTCCAAGAACCATATACTAATCTACTTACTAACATCACTAGCTCAAGCCATACTGAGGAATATTGTCCCTTAGTTGTTTTTGTATGGACCTTGCTGTACCCAGTCTGTACTGCCACAGAGGGTCAGCCTTTTCCTGGCTTTTTCAAGCAGGTATGCTTTACACAACGAGATATTCTTTCTCCTTTTAGCTTTGTTATCACATTAAAAGAGGCCTTCAGATGGCAGTGATTGTGATTTTAAAGGCTTCACACACTCTCTCTTCTGCAGAGAGAGACATGTTGAGGTAGCTATGATTATCATTTTAATAAGTATCGGGAATGTTTTTCAATATCTCTATTTTCTACATATGTATCCATACCCATACATACTGTTCAGTTACCACATCTCCCACTCTATGTATTCCTTAAGCATTTCAAATTTCTTATTTTTTGGTTATACAGTGACCTGAATAATGCCGTCATAAATGGAGATTTTCCTGAGGATTGCCTCTTCTGGATATCTTGCATTGATTCCATAGATGGAAAAGAAGGTACATACATGATATAGGGCCACTAATGAACTACAGTATTTCCCTGAACAAGTGCCCGGGCGCTTATTTAAAATTATCAGCTAAAAGGGGAGGTGCTTATTTGAAGGAAGGTGCTTAATTGAGATAAGTTTTCCTTTCAACAAAAACAGAAAATAAAATGCTATACTGTTATTCATGTAGATGTTAAGTCAGTATTAACTGAGCTGTCATTATTTATCAACTGTTTTCTTCAAATGCATCCCAATAACTTTATAATCAATGAAATTACAGGTCTCTGTAGAATAGAGAATAGTGTAGTTGAGCCTGGGAAGGCTAGAGTATTTACCAAGGGCAGGGAAATAGGACAAAAATGAAAAGAACAGATAATGCACAGAAAAGAACTCTGTAAGCACATGATGATGGAAATAAATAGAAGTGAGTAAAGGAAAAGGAAGTACTTTTCTTTACTGATTCTGCTGAAGTTGAAGGTTAAATAAATTGGCCATAAAAACAGGTTTTCCCTGTATCCCTGCTAATTTAAGAAATTGAGGGGGGGACTTATTTGACATTTAGGCCCAGAGGGTGGCTTTTTATTCAGAGGAGGGGGCATTTATTAGAGCATGGGCACTTATTCAAGGAAATGCAGTAACCAAACACCAAAAATGATATTAAGCTTTTACATAAATTGTGTAGATCCCAAGCTAGTTTTACCATTAGCAGGAAATTAAATGATTTTTTTTTTCTGTTTCTAGCCATGCAGGCACTTGGTGGCCAAACTCTTGGTGCACCTCAGATTATTCTGTGTACACCATCCATGGGGGGGTCAAGCCAACCCACACCTGTGGAGAGATATGCAGGTAAAAAATTCAATTGAGTTTTGCTTTACTCCAAGATAACTTCTATTCTGGAAAAGCGTCAGCCATTAACTGAAAATTTGAAGGTTACTGTAAGAACTCTCTTGATGCAAAAGTATGGGTATTTCCTCATAGTGCATACAAAACAAGCAAATCAAAGCTAAAGCTATTATAATTAACTTTTTTTTTTATTTTTACAGGGAGCTTTTTTGACTTTTCCCAAATAAGTGAAGCAGTGCAAAGGGCAGCAGAAGCCGTGGAAATTGCACATGCCAACTGGTAATAGATCTTTCTGGAGTCCCTTTCTTGTTGGACAAAGCTTTAATTTTATGTGCACCATGATATTACAATATGGTACAATTTTGTCTGATACATGGAAAAAATTGATTAAAGACCTCATGTAATCAAAGTAGTGCTCAAAAAATTGTTGTCAACAGTACTGAGCAACTTACTGGACATATTTTAATAGCCCAGGCTTGCATAATTGTCAGGCTGAAAAAAATGTTCATTTTGCCCAAAAATGGCCATAACTTGGATCAAGTTGTAATCAAATAAATTAAACCACACTTGCATCGCAGAAAAAACTGTTAAGTCCTGAAATCAACTATACTTGTCACTCTGATGAAGGGCTTAACACTCAAAAGGCAAGCGTAGAAACTCTTTACAGTGTCCAATTTGCATTTATTTAAGATTATCTTGTTTTACCCTATAATGTGTCAATTTTCTCTAAACATATTTGATTACTGCTAGGAGGAAGATTTTGGAATCACGAGCTTTGCAGATTGAACAAGATGAGGTGTTCCATGCAGCTCAGGAAGCAGATGCTTCTAAAGTATGGTTATTTCAACAGATTTTTACCTTAAAAAAAGGAGATTTCTTTAGCCTTCTTCTGCCTTAACCTTCATTATCACAGTGGTTGATACAGCCTTTATTTTCATACATACAAGTTATAGATTGATTGGCTAGTGGGCAACAGGTTAAATGTTTTTTGATAATTATATGCACCAAACTAGTCAGCAAGAAGAGAAAAAGGATTGAATGGTAATTTAGAATTTGATTGCATTAACCATTACAAATCATTTGAGGAAATTCATTAAAATAAAATGATACAAATCCCAGCGTACCAATGAACACATTTGCATTCTTCCAAATGATGAAAATATTGATTTCTTTTTAGAACCAGCTGCAAACAAATATTTCTGTCAATAACACTTAAAGTTAGAGACTTAAATTTGGTATCAGCTACATCTTAATTATAAATGTTCTTACTTAACAACAGAGGAACCAACCACAAGGTGCAGCAAGGCCAACATTTCAACCTACAGAAAGAAAAGAAAGAGAATTAAGCCTCCCCAAAAATGATATAGTAAGTGCTTCATATCTGAAATAATTAAGACTGTATTTGTGTTGTTTTAAAATGCTCTTTCATGTGATGCAAACCCTTTTGCAGCTTACTTAAATGGGGTTATACATACATTTCAACTCTCACAGCCAGCAAACATGCTCAATGAGATCTGGAAAAACATAATTATAAGAAGAAATAGATAAAATATTTCAAAGGTATACATTTTCTATCATTATGTTGTCTTTTTCAAGATACAAGTAGCTCTTAAGATTTAATGAATGGAAAACAAATATGTTTCTGACACAGGCCGAAGAAATACGCAATTTGCGAGAAAATCGGATGAGAAAAGGACCAAAAGATGGTGTAAAGATTAAAGTTTACACGCCCAGTGGTTTGTTCAAAAGAACGTTTCACAGAGGAGGTTGCTATCAAGTAAGTATGCATGATAACCTTGAAAGCAAATACAGCTTTAAAATAATGTACACAATAATCCAAATGTTTTGATATTTTAAGAAATTATAAGAGTTATAATAGCACCACAACATGAGAAAGGAGATTTGCTTTTAAAAAGTGCTGCTGCACATCCCTCATGTAGCTCATATTATGCAATTTTTTATTAACTACTTGTAGGAGGTGTATGACTGGCTTGGGAGTAGCCAGATGCAGCCATTGTTCTTTTCGCTGGAGACACAGGAAAACAGGACAGTATTTCCAACAGAGGCTATTAAACCTCCTGGAGAGGTGCTGCGGCTAGTAGAAAAGGTATTGAATCAATTAACCAATTCAAGTATTGGTGTGTGGTATTTTTAACCCTTGAATTAGGTTCAAACCCCATGTTTCTTTTTTGCAATCAAAAACTGCAGATTATTTGATAATGCCATTCGGAGAACTTTGTTATCTTGTGAGCAATATTCAGTTTTCATCAATCACTGTATGTTGGGCAACACTCTAAAATGAACTACATGTTTGAACATTCTTTGCCAGTCAGACTAGAACTGAGTTGAAGTTTTTTTCTTTACTTCCAGTCTGAACAGGAAATGGAAAAACTCATGTCAGAGTCCCCAGAAAAAGTAAGTACACATGTTGTACTTACAAGTTGAGGCTTTTTAACACTCTATTTCATCTCTCCTGACTTTTCATACTGCTTCATCCACATGGCCACAGTTATCATAACATGTACCAGAACACCTCTATATGTGTGTATCATCTGTTGCCTGCAGATTGCAATTCTTTCTGTCTGTGTAATTTTAGCCAGACTTATTCCAGTTTTTTTTTGTCTGGTTAAATGTTGGGATTAGGTGATATAGGAAACCTTAGCTAGGGTTAGATTTGCCAGCAGCTGCTTGGCTACAGATGCTTACACACACAAGCCCGATTAATTTGATGACCATTATCTTGGTTATATTGTTAGTCACTAATTCCATATGTTCTCATCAAGATAATGTAATTGAACATCATTATAATTATAAACACTATAATAGATTACTTTTACTTTATAAGATCCTTTTAATGCCTATAATGTACATCCCTTGATATTTTGAAAGGTTATAGTGAACATTCATGCTATATTAAAGCATCTACAGTTAGTAGTGAATTTCCTGAACACCTGTGATGATAAAAAAAGACCCTGTCCTTGCTTAAATGACAGAAAACACAAGGGATGTTTTCAGAAAGTGTATAAAAATGTTTAAGTATGAGATTGAACGTAAAGATTTTGCATTTAAGATTAAGTGGATTGGAGAAATTTAGCACGTTTAGTTATTTTAAATGCCCCAGTTTTCTATGTTTTTAACTTTTTTAAGTGCATCTTTTTTTTCGTCTGGTCATTTTTTCCCCCTTCACACAGTTTTCAAAGTTTACCTGGTTAGTCTTTTAATGCATTTGGTGATTAAATTTTAATTTACTGTTGAGAACATCTACAGTGTTTTCTGTCAATGCCAAATCCAAGAGCAATTTTGCGAGCATTGCTTTAATTATAGGTTCACATGCACACATTTATAGATAACTGAAAAGGAAATAGGGAGGGCATTGACATCTGTCCCTTTACGTACTTTTGCAACTAGAGAAAAACACACCTGAAATTCCTCAACTCAATGTATTTCAGAAAATCTTTCAGCTAGATTTAGTGTTAGAAGGTGCTTTTGTACCTGGAACTTGCAACCTGTACTATAGAGGTGGATGGTGTGTTCCTTTGCAAGGTCTCACCTAGAGCTCTATTGCTAGATTTGACAGCGGAAGGTGCTTTTGTACTCTGGAGCTTGCAACTTCTACTATAGAGGCCGAAGGTGTATTTGTCTGTAACGGCACAACTAGGGCAGGGGTTCACCTGGTGTTCTATTACTAGATTTAGCAGTGGAAGGTGCTCAAGTACTCTGGAGCTTGCTATTTCTACTATAGAGGCAGAAGGCGTGTTCCTCTGCGAGGTTTCACCTGGAGTTCTATGACTGGATTTAGCAACGGAAGGTGCTTTTGTACTCTGGAGCTTGCAACTTCTACTATAGAGGCAAAGGTGTGTTCCTCTGCAGCCCTGGGCGAGGACTCACCTGTAGTTCTATAGGTAGATTTTGTGGCGGAAGGTGCATAAGTACTCTGGAGCTTGCAACTTCGACTATAGAGATGGAAGGTGTATTCCTCTGTGGTGCTACAACTAGGGCGAGGTTTTACCTAAAGTTGAATAACTAGATTTGGTGGCGAAAGGTGCTTTTGTACTCTGGAGCTTGCAACTTCTACTATAGAGGCAATAGGTGTGTTCCTCTACAAGGTCTCACCTGGAGTTCTATAGCTAGATTTGGCAGCAGAAGGTGCTCAAATACTCATTAGCTTACAAATTCTACTATAGAAGCGGAAGGTATTTCCTCTGTGGCACCGCAACTAGTGCGAGGTCTCACTTGGAGTTCTATTACTAGATTTGGCGGCAGAAGGTGCTTTTGTACTCTGGAGCTTGCAACTTCTACTATAGAGGCAAAGGGTGTGTTCCTCCGCAGCCCTGGGCGAGGACTCACCTGTAGTTCTATAGGTAGATTTTGTGGCGGAAGGTGCTCAAGTACTCTGGAGCTTGCAACTTCTACTATAGAGACGGAAGGTGTATTCCTCTGTGTCGGTACAAGTAGGGAGAGGTCTCACCTCAAGCTCTATTAGCAGATTTGGCGGTGGAAGGTGCTTAAGTACTCTGGAGCTTGCAACTTCTACTATAGAGGCAAAAGGTGTGTTCCTTTGCAAGGTCTCACCTGGAGTTCTATTGCTAGATTTGGCAGCAGAAGGTGCTTTTGTACTCTGGAACTTGCAACTTCTACTATAGAGGCTGAAGGTGTGTTCCTGTGCGGTAGTGTGACAAGAGCAAGGTCTCACCTGCAGTTCCAAGATTTGGTAGTGAAAGGTGTATTTGTACTCCGGAGCTTGCAACTTCTATTTCAGGGTTGCAAGGTGTTTTCCTTGGTAGGGGCTCTGCCATTGTCACTGTTAGTCCAGATTTACACTTGTTTCATTGAATTAGGAATAAAGGGGTGTTTTTCTCACTTAAGTATCCTTATCAGTTGTAGTATTGTATCATTTCAAAGATATTTTGTTTTAATATTAAAATAGAATTAAGGAACTGAAAGAAATGCTGAGAAGTCTTAACTTCCCATTTGTTAGACAAAACTTGGACGTTAAATTCTCCTAGAGAAAGACAAATGAAGATAATCTATTTCTGTAATCAATAATTCTTTGAGCCAGGGATGCTTCCACTCTTCTCCTATTTCCTTCCAGGTGTCATTCAAAGGAACTGGCCCTTTACAAACTGACAAAGATCTTAATTCCACCATTGAGACCAGAGGTATGTTTTGATTGGTTTTTGTTCTAGCCTTGCAAGTGCTTTTCACCTCGTATCTAGCTTGAATGCTTTAGAGTAATGCAAACAACACTAGTACTACTGAAAGTAAAGTAACCAGGAAAGTTTGTATACTAAATTAAATTAATAAAATTGTACACTAAAATGGTGTTAATGACCCATTTTTCATCTTGTTTAAAAAGAGTGAAAAATAGATGTGCTCCACAATTATAATTGGATAGTTACAAGTAGATGTACACAGAAAATATTTAGATTTTTTCCCAATATTGGAATATTATTTGACTTTGGTATACATTAAAGAATGTCCTCATCATTTGGAAGTTCAGGTCATCAGTTTTTCAAACTTCTATAATCAGGGTGACCACAAAAACAGTGTGGTCAATAGCCAGGACTTGATTGAAGAAATACAAGTAAATAACATTACATATTAGTTAAACAATACTTTAAAAATTCAATTTAGCAGATGATAGTAACAAGAGCATTGGAAAGAAAGTTAAGAAGATGAAGAAGAGAATAAAAGAACTGGACAAAAAGGCAACAAAAGGGAATCAAAAGACACAGATGACAAAAAGAGGAAAAGAAAGAGAAAACCAGAAGACAACAAAAAGTCAAACTTAAATGTAAAAAAATGAAAGCCAAAGAAGATGACATTGAAATGAACAAAATAAGTAGACGTCAAATGAGAAGGCTAAGAGCTAAAGAAAAAAAGAAAAGTAAAACTAATAAGTAGGAAAATCTATCTTAGGTTTTATTGCAAGTGACCATCTATATATATGTATTTCCATTAAAACATTTTTTAGCTATTTTTCTCTAAAGTAAACTTGAAAAAAGGAAACTTTTTATGGACCTTAGCTAGTTATACAACACAAATGTGAGAGAACGAGTTGTACTGCGACTTGCTCCCTCACATTTTGGCTACAACATTTAATGAACTGAATTCAAGAGTCTTAACCCTTTAAATCCCAAGATCTGATAGTTAATTCTCCACTCTAGCTGCTACTCATTTCCTTGCTAATTAGTTATGAGAAACTTGCTGCTAGATCAAGATAGCAGCTTCAACCTGACAAGATTGAATATTCACATTATCTGTTTGCTGAATAATGTTATGGGATATTGTAGGAGAAGTTTTGTGTTAATCACTTCCAGGAGTTAAAGGGTTAATGCATGTTTTTATATCTCACTCGTAGGGAATTAATTTATCATCACCTCTCTAAAATACTGAATTTCCATTGTATAATTTGTTTAGTTTGATTTCAAAGCACCAGGTGTAAATTAAGATATTTTCACTGATGATGATGTTTAATGTCGTTCTTTTTATTTAAGATTTTTACCTGATGTCTGCTGAATTGTACTCTGTTTGCAAGACAACTTTTTGCTTCAAATACACAACCATTAATACAAAAGAAAGAGAGCCCATAACATGTCATTAACCTTGCTGTTTTAAAATAAAAGATGGGCTTTATACATTGAATTCCGGTTGAGTGGTTACTGATCCCTTGCTTAGTTTGAGCTGGTCAAGTGGTTAACCCTTTACACTCTTACATTGTCAGTCATATTCTGTACCCTGTTTTCTTTGCATCCCCTTGGATCCCATTTCTTATAGTACAGACAAGGAGAATTTGTTTGACAATCAGGAGCCTCTTAAATTGGAGTTAATTTCCACCATTGTCTTGACTTTTACATTTGATCCAAGGGTGATACTGTAAGCAGAAAGGAGAAGCCAGTCGCAATTTGGGGGTTTAAGGGTTCACTGATGGAAACAGTGAATGATAACCGAAATTTAGCATTTTCGTAGACCGTGCTTGAGATAGTGCTGTCAAATTACGCATTTACTGAGCAACAGCAAATGCATAATATTTAGTTTGACGTTCATTGAGCCGTACAAGGCTAGATTTTTGAAAAAGACGACAATTTTTTTTGTTTAAAACTAATGTACAAGCACACAATATTCGTACATTATGTGTTTCGGCTTTCAATTATCAGCTTCTGTAACCGCGTGTGCCAGGTACACAAAGTTCAAGAGTTTGCTACACAAAGGTATAACATAACTAGTGGCTAGATTCTATGTGCATACTACGATAGAGACTTCATAACCCTACCTCAACAGGCATAACCTCCAAATCAGTGCTTGCTTCAATACTTTCGAAGAAGTGGTGCTTATCGTTTTTGTAAACTAAGGTGAGAAAACTAGCCCTAGCCAACGTGTGTACCGTGGGAGGTCTGGGACGGGAGTCAACCCTGGATAATCCGAGCTCGTGATTGAGGAATTAATCAAAACTCGATCAAACACTCGATTAGTGATGTAGGTTATTATAGGGGGGCCCCTCGATTCTCAGATTCACAAGTCTTGTTAGGCTCGGCCCGATAAGTTGCCGACAATCCATTTAAATAGTAACTACAGACATGGGAAATAATATCAGGCTCGGACAATAATATCAGACACGGGAAATAGCAGACAAATGAGGAGGTCTGAAAGAGGCCAACAATAAACGGACCCTGTTAATTGATTT
>NC_089325.1:2802978-2832978 GCF_036669915.1 Pocillopora verrucosa
TTAAGTAGGTCTCACTACACAGTCATAGAGGAACCTAACAAAGACCTTTCACTAAAAAAAGTACTTTATTTTTCAATTTCTAACCTTTCAGTTTCCTCTTCATCAACCTCATCCTTGTCAGCTGGCTCTTCTTCCTCATTTCCCTCTGCCTCCTGGAGGATCAAAAAGCCAAATTCATTTTTCAACCCAAAACATGTTGGAGACATTCCAAGACACAGTATTGCATATATTTAGTTCTCTTAAAATTCAGCAGGAGGTTCACTTCCAATTCCTTTGTCAGGGAATTAAAGAAAACATTATTGGGAGAAAACTTTCATTTTTACTCACCTTCTTTTCTTCCTCTTCTTCATTTTTCTCTTCAGCCTGAAAGAAGAAAACATATGAAGATGGTTAAAATACACAGTATAATTTTGCTTTTAGCTGTTTCAGCATATTATAATTGTAATTAACTCTTAAGCTCCAAGACAGTGTAACCAAAAACAAATTTTGCCTTACCATATCAACACAATTCCAAGAAGAATGGGTTTGAGAAGAGAGGAAAATGTCAGTTGGGAGACATAATGTTTGATTAAAATCCAAATTCTTGGAGCTGTCCTTATATGAAATGTCTGACTGACAATACAGAGAACTAATATTTAAATCTAGAGAGTGAATAACAAGGGCAAAATAAATATTAAACCTCACCTCCTCATCACCTGCTGCTGTTTCCTCTTCATCATCGCCTTTTGTCTCTGCCTGTGTAAATAGAATGTTATAACAAACCATGTTAGTGATTTACAACACATATTGCAGCAAAATGTGCATCAGGCTGAGAAGTGTTTGCCAGAAGGAAATTGATGAACACACCTCCTCGTTTTCATCAGCTGGAACATCTTCAGTTGGTTCATCTGTCTTCTTCTTTTTAGCAGCATCACTCTGAAACCAACATCAGTCAATTGCTACTTGAATAACACAAAAACTTCCCAGAACAAATTCCATCGCCCTTTACACCCCAACAGCAGTATCCACACTCCCCATCATTTCCTCAGTCTATAAATTTTGTTTGGTACTGACAAGGAGAATTTCTTTAGCATTTCGCGCTTCTTAGGCCAACAATCATTTCCTTTGCTCTCATGATCTAGTAATTCAGATATATCACTGTAAGGGGAAATTAGACATTGATCTCTCGTAGGCTTTAAAAGGTTTTAAAAAAATTTGAGACAGTCCTAGTTGCCAGAATCTGAAGTAAATCTCTTGAAGTAAATGATCATTTCGACTCTTGCAATAAGAGCCATTTTTTATTCCCAGTAGAGTTAAGTACCTACTAACAGTTTCACTCTAAATACCTTATTTTCCTTGGACATACCTTGCTTCCAGGGAAACAGCAGGCCGCAATAAGGACAAATGGCAAGATAACAACAATGACAAAGAGCACCCACAGCCATGGCCGTTCATTTGTCGCCTCCAGTAAGTTATTCACAACTCCACCCTTAGAAGAAGAATGGAAAGAGTTCACTACAAAGAACAACATTTTAGCAAACTTTATTTGTCACAGGCAGAACAACTTTTCCTAGAAATCAACTTCAAATCTTGCATTTCACAATGTCTGTCCAATTTTTTGACAATCTGTCAAGGATTCTATGTAATCTATCTACCCTACAGTCTTTCTGTCTGTTGGTCTGCTGATCTGTCAGGCAGTCAGTCAGTTGCTCTATTGGATGGTTTGTCTGTTTATCTGTCTGTCTGCCTTTCTGATGCATGTCTGCCCATCTACTGGCATCTGTTTTGACTTTGTCATGGTTTAAAGTTACCTTTTGTGCTTCATTGACTCAACAATACAACTGTGGTTAATCTCTAATAATACTGTTGAGACACATTCTTAAAAATTTATGCTGCAGTAGTGTTCATTACTGCAAAGATCATCATATACATTTATTTATCTGCAGTTCACATATATGATTTTCATATATTCACAGTCATCAGTCATTTAAGACTATTTTTTCCTGGATGAGAACAACTGATAGTGCAAGATTGTACAGCATATCATGAAATGAGATAAATTGTTTGGCACAAAAGTAAGAAACAAAATATTTACCTCTTCATCTCCTCCATAGGTTTCTTTCACATTTTTCTTCACCCAGCTAAAACAGAAAATAAATTCTTCAGTACAAAAAAGAAAAAAATCGTAAATCAGGTTTTGATCAAAGACACATGCACAAAAACACGCCAAAACAAACACACAAAATAAGTTACCCTCCCTGTACAATACAACATAACAACATCCTAGGCAGGAATCTCTGAGTTAGCAAATTTAAGATTCCCCATACCTGTCAGAAGCCCACTTATCAGCAACGGACTTGTCATTGGTGATAATGAAGTTGTCGAAAAGTATATCTGGAGTCATCGACCAGAGTTCCAGACCAACAGCTGCCTGAGGGAGAGGAAAAAAAATTAAAACCATTAGTTACTGGTTCATCTGACAAGTTGTATTAAACCTTAACACTCTAACATCAGTATACAAATTCTCCATACTTTTCTCTACACACTTCCTTTGGTAACAACAAGGAGAATTCATTGAACAATCAAAGCTTCTTAGGTTGACAATCATTTCCATTATTGTCATGATCTTAATGAATGAATCAGCAGTAATAACATTATGGGCAAATTAGATGCTGGTTACTCTTACTTTCTCCCCTAAGGTCAGATGAGGAGTTCTTTTATCTCATGCCCCTTTTTTTATTGTGGGCTATTTGTGAGAATTTTAAGCTCAATAAAGCAGTCATAACCTGCCTGCTGAATAGACCACAACTGCAAGAAAATGTAATGAATGATCACCCCCAAGGAATGCCAAAACCAAATGTGATTGATAATTTGATTGTATTTGTGGTGCAATTATCAAAATACATGAAAAATTGATAAAACTGTCTCTGCAATTGTCTACAGAAGGTAATCAGCCCACTGAAGACATCAGATCTAAAATGACTTTTGTAAACAAAGTAAACTAAGGTTTGGTTTCAAGTTACAATCATTGAATTTTAAATAAAAGAATTCAGCTGATTTTACTTACAATGGAAGTCATCTTGAAAGGTTCCTTATCTTCAAAATAATCTGGATTATCAATTTTCCTTGGCTTCCAAATACCCTATAAAATGTACACATGTACAAACCATTGTCAAAACCACAATACTTGAGAAACAAAATTATTGTATTTGAGCTCAACCATTTTATCTAGTATCATTTGTTAAACTCTCACAACCCATCTCCTCCACCCATATTGATAAACTAATGAGAATCTCGGTGTTGATCCACACATTACTTACTTTGTAGTCAGGGTTATCAACCAGTGGCGGGGACCATTTCCCCTTGTAAGCAGGATTATCTATGAAAGGGGCCTTCCACTCTCCACATCCACTTTTCTCACATTTGGGGTTGGCTGAAATCAACAACAACATCATCATTAAAAAAGAAAAGATCTTATTTAAATTCGACTGTTACCAGACAGTTTGTGTTAATAGGCTATGGATCCCAGATCTGATCTGAAAATTGAGGAAATTTACAACAGTCCAAGAAAACAGACAACCTCATTTCACAAATAGAGGAAGACTCATTCCACTGAAACAACAAGTCTCACCAATCTGGGGTGCCTCCCATTCACCATCCTCCTCTTCATCCCAGTCATCAGGTTTAACACTGTTTGGATCAGCAACATACTCTGGCTCATCATCCAGCCAATCATCAGGTTTCTAAATCAAGAAATAGATGCTTGGAACAACTTTCATCTCAGCTACATGACCAGAGAGATTTTTTTTTTTTTCACTGATCCATGACCTAAGGCTCCAGCATGTTTTAACCCGAAATATCATGAACAGGAACCCCATCATGTAAAAGAATAACAGCTTTACCAAAATATATTCAAGTTCAAATCAGATCAAATCACCAAATCAGAAGACTTGTTAATTCTCCCCTCCAGCTGCTAAACATTTCCTTTTAATTTAGTTGCAGAAATTTGAAGTTGAATCAAGATAACTTCTACATGTGTAACTGATAAATTGGAGTATTCTCATTTCCTGTGTGCTGCATAATGTAGAGATATCACAGGGAGAAGTTTCATGTTAACCACTTCTGGGAGTTAAAGGGTTAACAGTACGTTCTTGTCAGCAAAGAGTTGTGGAAAAAGTGTCTTCTCAGAATCAAAAAATGGAACAACTAATCAAACCTTTGCATCAGGATCAGGAATTTTAGTGGGAGCATCTTCATCCCAATCGTCAGGCTTCTCAGCATCAGGATCTGGAATCTTTTCTCTCTCGTCCCAGTCATCTGGTTTTTTGTCATTAGGATCATCAATCTCCTTTGGGGGGTTGACTGGGGGAGTGACATCTTCCAACAAGTTGCCTGAATTCACGCTCGTTTGGTCCACAAATACTTCAAATGAATTGTCAGGTCTCACTACCAAGGTGAATAAGTGTGTCTTTTTGCCATCAAAAACATTCTGGAAGTTTCCAGTAGGTTTCTTTGCATGTTTCTCTTCATATTCACCAGTCTTTGGATTCTTATGTCTAAAGATGAAGTGTAGCTGAAAGCAGGTCAAGTAAAAAAAAGAAAATGAGGAAGATGTTTTTATTGTCTTGTCAGAAGTGTCCCCATAAGCAACTGCACCTCAGACCTTTAATTTCCATGCTGCATGACTCTACCAATGAGCCACAGGGACTCTATGGTGAGGAAGGTGGTTAAGCAGTTCACATGTGACAAGTGTCCTGCATACTGCTAGGGTCAGTAATGTCCACAGGGTCATGTGCATATATATAACATAAGATGGAAGGAATGGTAAATTTTGAACATAGAAATAAATAAGTAGAGACAGATGTTTTTTTATTCATCTTGTCACTGGGGTCGTATGTAACAGGCATCTTGCATATAGCTAGGAACAGCAATGTCAAAAAGCATCAAGTGTTTAAACCATGGGAGAAGAGGAAAACTTGCTTTTCATTACCCAGTCAATCATTGGCCCTGATTTATTTTATTTCATAGCATAACAATAGGCTGCTAACAAAGTTCCTTCAATCCCCTTTGTAAGCAATGCAGGTCTTTTTTGCCAGTATCAGGGCAAGTGACATAAATTGATAAAAGCTTGGTTTGCAAGTATTCATTCGCAAGTTCAATAATATGTTAAATTATACCTTCTTGTCTTCACCGCATTTATCAGGTCCAAACATAATGGTGTACGGACTTTTATCATGGAAAGTTTTCTAGGAAAAGACAAAACAAAACAAAGGAGTACATCACTTACTGTGCAAGATATTAGTAAGAAAAACATTGCTTGTGCACAAACTTTCTTGAAATCAATTTAGATTTTGATGAAATACATAATCATACCACTTCATAACCACACAATACTTCCACTTTACAGGGCATAACACACAGCAGTTTCCATTTCAAATGCAGGTGAAAATTGGAAATAAATAAATTCAACAGTTCTGCTTGAACTTAATGCTTGAACCAAGGAGTAAACAGTACATCATTTAGTCTAATTGTGTAGTCCTAAATGGAAAGTTGCCTAAGTAAGAAAGTGATGGATGTTCTGACTCATAATCTGAGCAGACATAGCTATCTGTGTCCTTACCAGGTCAAAAGAGTCTTGTTGAGAAAGAAGTTTGACATAAGCACCACCACATTCCATTGCCTGCTGAAATTTCACCTCATACCTTGATGGAAAATATTAAGCATAGCCAAGTCAATCAAAATCAAAAATTATATTAATAATAGGGATCATATGTTTTAACCCTTTCACTACCAAGATCTCCTTGTTAATTCTCATCGTTGTCAACCATACAATTCTTACGAGTTTAGTTAGGAGAATTAGCTATTGGATCAACTGATAATCTCCTGACTTGATATTTCTCTTTATTCTCTTTACTTTTCTACTTGATATTGTACTGGTATTGTGAGGATAAATTCTGTCCTGGTCACTCATGGGAGTTAAAGGGTTAACCCTTTAACTCCCACGAGGGACCAAGAGAGGATTTTCCTTACTATATCTATACAATGTCATGCAGACAAGTGATGAGAATAAAGAAAAATATCAATTATGAGATAACTAATTGATTCAATACCAAATTCTCCAAACTAACATAATAAGAACTGTTTGGCAGATAGTAAGGAGAATTACTAATGAGACCTTGGGAGTTAAAGGGTTAAGGATAATAGCTTCGATTTGCATGTTTTACATGTTGTACACATACATAGTTTTAAATACTTTCAAATAAGTTTCCTTGTTTCCTGTATTACAGTGAAACTTGGACAACCACGAACAAACATTTGGGATTGTTATTGTATCAAGAAAAACAAACTAATTGAGGACGAGAAAATTCAACTGTAAGCAGCTCCCCTTGTCAGTTTGCAGTTGGATCTTACCAAATATATCCCACTTATATTTCAGATGCTTGTGGTTTTCTGAGTTTAAAAGCGACAGTTTTGAGCAGAAACTGATTCAAAGCACAATATTTTTCCATATACTTACTGGACCACAAATGGCTTGTCTTTAAAATCAAAAGGCTTACTCAGCAAGGCTGAAATAGCATGGTGTCTTGCCTTTGACTGAAAAAAAAAAAGTGAAAAACAAAGATAGTGAGAGATCTAATGGCTGTAAAGTTCAAAGGATGTAACAATTTGGAACAGTTTTGACCAGCAGTGACCCTAAATCATTTCCAGATCCATCCATAATTAGAACATTGACAAATGGATTCCATGTACCACGTATGCCAAAATTTGGTCAGAACAACAGAATGGCACACAAAGTGCAGCAGAGTGTGTTACTGATATTCTAACCACATTTAGACATCTTCTGTGATCTATTACAGTGCAGACTTACCACAACATAGAATCTATTTGTTATATATGTTAACCCTTTGAGTCCTACTGGTGAATTAGGCAAAATTTCTCCTTACACTGTCAGTACAATATCAAGTAGACAAGTAATGAGAATAAATAATATCAATTAGGGGATTATTGGTTGATCCAATTCCAAATTCCCCAAACTAACATCACTTAAATTGTATGGCAGACAGTAAGGAGAATTACTAATGAAATCTTTGGAGTTAAAGGGTTAAAGAAGCAAAATGTTGTCAATAATGGAATCATCTACGCATCTGTCTTCCAGTAGATCGTAAGCAAGAATCAATCAAACAGCATGAAGGAATCAGATGATCATATATTAAATATCTGTATAACTCAGTCAAATTTGAAAGTCAATTGTCATGACCTTAGAACTTTTCCCACTTTGAATATCTGGTATGAATGCATGAATGCAGGAAACTGAGAGATACTTCTAATTTTATGCCAAAAAGAAAAGCACCTTAAGAACAAGTCCAAGATCCCCACTGAATAACTTGGTGGCAGGCTCCTCAAATGACCATTCACCTGTTGTGCAAGTGAAAAATAGTAACAATTTAAAGTCTGCTACAGTTACCTGGCACAAAAAAGAATTTGCAGATCACAAAAACACCTGGAGCACATCTCATATTCTTAATACATAGCTGGAAACATCGATAAGTTTTATAACATAGCTAGTAAATTTGTCTAATCAAATTCAATGGTGCGAGTGTGCTTCATATTCCTATTGTGCATACTCATGACATCAGCAAACAAATCCCTTGAGAAAAAAAATTTCCATTGGGTTGAAAATGTTATAAAACAATGGGTTCATACGTCAGCTGTGCGTTTATCAAGATATGAAGCACTTGGGAAGTTTGGAGAGCACTCAAGAAGCTAGAGTTGCTCTTGGCTACACCTCGAGCAACTCTTACACATCTTTTGTGCTCTCCAAACTTCTTGTGTGCTTCATATCTCGATGAACGCACGCTGACGTATGAACCAATTGTTAATTTATGGCACAAAAAAATAATGGTTAAAACAATAAAAAAAAAAGTGAGAAAAGATATAAAATCTACTAAAGAAATATTTGCCATTTAACTGTTTTCTGGGAATCACATCATGGGAAGAAGAGCAGGGCTCTTGTTTGTTTCAAACAGCTTCAAAAGCACCTTCTAAAGATATCATGGGGACATTTAATTAGCAATAACCTGTCCTGTTTTTGGTTTACTAACCATTCCCAATAAAATGACTAAATGTACAATTCATGGAAAACATTTTTTCTCTGGTGGTGGGTCTCTTGGAGAGATCACTTGATAGACAAAGCAACCCTAGACAATGAAGTGTTCTTAAAACTAAGTGTTGCCTTGGAGATATTACTGACATTGAAACAATGATTTTTTCTTTCCCATCAACTAAAACCTTTGTCCCCTTGCATCTGTGTTCTTAATCTCCATACTGTTCTCTATACATTTCCTAAGGTGCTGACAGGGAGGATTGTTGAACAATCAAGACCTACTTTAGTTAGTGATCATTTCCTTTACTATCATGACCTTCGTGTGTGATTCAGGGTATATATCTCTTGGAAAAATTAGAGAAAGTTGCTCTCATAGTCAAAGAGTCATGCAGATTTTCCAGTAGTCAGTATTTCAAATTCTTTAGTTTACCATAAAAATAAATTCAACTTACCATCATATTTGGCAATTTCAACATCAACTCCATCTTTCTTGGCTTGAGATTTCAACCATCTGTAGTTTCAAAGATAAAATACATCTTTTAACGATACGGTAGCAAAACATAAATAAAGCTCAAGAACTATTAAAACCGTGTATGCTCAATTCAGTTAGCATTTTAAATTGCTTAAGCTTACACAAGGTTATGACAAAATTATAGGAACTACAAGAAAAAGTAGCATTTGCTGGAGACTATCAAAAATTGAGCACAATTATTGTTACTATCATGGCACGCTAGCGACTTAAGCTTTCTTGGGTTGTCCTAAGTACTTTGCCAGTCTTGGACAAAGAAATAAGAAAATAATTTTGACAATTAACTAGCAAATCACACAAACTACCCTCAACTCGTTTGTAATTTATACATCCTGTACTATTCAACAAAGTCAAGACTCCATAAATGTTTTTTTTTACTTTGTTACCATAACTGGTTAGTCTACAGAAACCTTTAAAGGTATAATTATTCAAGTTACAAATGGTACTTTAAATTTTTTCTGATTGCTTTTTAAAGGGGCCTCCATCTCTCAAGGAGGGTGACATTATCAATAAATCAAACAACACACTTGTTAAGATACAAAGTTGATAACATTCAACTTTTACAGTACAACTGCAGTAGTTGTCAATTTTTCTTTCTACATTCATACTCTTTACAATGTAGAGCCAGTGTCTTACACTTAAACCCTTAGAGGCCTGACTTCTAATCTCTCCTTACAGTATCACCCTTGAGTTGAACATAAAGGTTATAGGAATGTGGCAAATGATCACAAATTCAAGAAACTCCTGATCATCAAACAAATTCTCCATGCTATTACTACAGGAAATATAGAGGGATGGTGTGGAGAATATAAACACTAATCCTGAGTTGTTAAAGGTTCAAAAGGAATATGAATACAGCTAGTTTAACAACGAGTCCTTAAGATATTTATACTGAATAAAGACACTGGTATTTTGCCTATGACAAGTATAAAGGAAACTTGGTTTTTGTAGAAAGGAAGGTGGGGTATGCAAGCTAATAGTGTACTTTGTGTAGAGGTTTTAAGGCATGCCTTGGTAGCTTCGAGAAACTACAACAATTTTTGTTGAGAAAATTTCACTCCTGATTCTCAGCAGTAGCCCAAACATTGCAACCTGTTGCCTACAAAAACAGCTTTTATTATTTGTTTGAGAAACACATTGAGTTGCATGGATCGCATTGGTAATTGCCACACCAATATAAATATTTGTAGATACATCTGCTACAAAAAATTCTGCAAAGTGATAATAAACTTTATCAACAACACACTTTTTTGTTAAGGAAAATCTAAAATTTTTTCTTCCTCTCTTACTGCAATTTAGATAAGCTTTCTGATTATACGTGTGTTTTTGTTTTGAGGAACACTCCCTTATTCTACAATAGTGAAACCCATTGTGTACGCTTTAAAACCATAGCAAATGTCAGAGGGTTCTTGCACCTGTTGGGCTGGATTCACGACATAGCTATCTCTGTACTTGCTATCTACAGATTCCCTAACAAAATGATTCGGAACTTTCAAGTTATCAGAGTCAAGACATGTGCTGCTTATCAAATAAGGAAATAAGTACGAGACAAAAATTTAGGCGTGATGAGTTGACAAAAACATAATGCATAGCGCATCAAAAACCTTGTCGAGCCACTCTAAAGAGAAATATCCCAGATGCTACTTTTTTTTTCAATACAAAGGTGTACAGAAAGCAACAAAGGAGGTGAGGGATATTTTCTGGAAGAAGTTTTTAAAACAAAAACTACTTGACTGTATAAACATCAAGACCTCGTGCAAACTTCCTTTTGCAAGCCAGCCTGTCATGCGTTTACACGCTGGCGATCGCTTAATGCAAACTGCAACAAAGGCCCGCAAACATCCAACAGAGAATTAATCTAACACACGCCATCTGAAAATAATGTTGCTTACCTGTTCTGAAATTCGCCACGGATTGCAAAAGGTTCGGAAAAAAATACGGAGTCTTCATTTTCAAGACTGATAACCGGCGGTTTGTATGGTTCAATTTCAGGTGCCTTCTTTTTCTCCTTGCCCTGTAAAAACGTAGGTAGACAATTACGTTTAAGAAGCGATTCTCCATTTATACAATAATTTTGATACTTTCTTGATCTTCTGGTTCGCTTTCGCTGTCGCTGTCCAAATCTTCTTCATCTTCGACTTCAACATCGTCAGCAGCCCAAGATGACAAAGTACAAAGAAGTACTACAAGTGCCAAGTACACGAGTATCTGTTTTAACCGCATACTGATAAATTAGGGGCTATAACCGAAAATTTCCGACAGTTTTCGATAGTTTAGAGATCTAAAGGGGATAGACAGGAAAATCGAAGAGTCACGCCGCTAAAATACGGCAGAGAGAAATTCAAATGAAACGCGTGGACGTTATTGAATGGTCAAAGTCAGCGACGCATGGCTCCTAAGCCGCTCGAGACTGGGATCGGTTTTTCACTGAGCCAATCACAGGGCTTGTACTATCGGACTATTATGAAAGTGCTGGGAAGTCGCAAGTCACAGTGATAATCAGCTGACAAGGAATCTTCATGTTAAAGAAGTGAGATAATTTATATTTTCCATTATTTGGACATACATAAATCATGGGACTGGAGCATTTCCTTAAGGTAACCAAGCTGTTTCCAAATTCTTTGCTCTCTTTCCAGTATCAAAATACCTGTAGCATAAATAACCCAAAATAACAAAAAATAAAAAAAAACTTTGTGTCATGATCATGGTTAAGACACTCTTGTTACAGACAGAAACATCATACATTTGGCAGCATAATGGGTCAATAAATGCAACCCAATTTATCAACATACACCTGCTTCTTTTCTCTCAGTGTAAAAGTTTATTAATGCAAACAATCCTGAGTACTCCTATTTTTCACTGATACCAGTAGTTTTCCCCAGATTTGCATGGTTACATGAAAAAAGTACCCCAAATCACTTCTTGGTCATGTTCAAGCTATAGCAGAATATCAGCTCACTTCTGGATAAGAGAGTGAGAGTATTCAAGACATGTCTTATTGAAGTAAGGAAACCTTGAAAAAAATCAAAAATTAAAGTTTTAGATAAACCTATCAAAACTAATGAAGAGGAAAAATCCCTTATAAAAATTCTCAAATGTTTAAATCATTTATGACTGGCATAAAACCATCCTGAGTAAAACACTTCTCATGAGCAATAAATTCCTGTATCTACAACCTGCCAATCATTAAATCCAAACATTTTTTAAAAGGAAAATTTTATACTCAGAAAGCTTCACACTCATCATCTGCAGCTTATGTTCCCCCAAAAAATCACTAATAGGCTTTATATAAAACTGAAAACTAAGAAAAGGGGCTGTGCAACCAGTGACAGAGACTAGAAATCTCTATCAAGATTTAGCAGCAAAAGAACTCAAACACAGTGATACATATCACTTTTTGGAATAACTATGGTCATCTTTTTAATGTGATCACATGATTTGAAAACCCAGAGCAATATGCATGACTAAGAACTATCAGAATAGAGGGCCTCCTTTACCTCTTTGGTGTCACCAAAAAACTTGGAATCATGGCAGGATTGCATTTAACACTGCCCGAAATATGAACCATTGAAAATTTATGAAAGAGGTAAGTTTCTAATGAAACTATGATGATACATCGGTGGGAGAGTAGAACAGGGTAATTTAGTATTATCAACTGAGTTGATAACGCAAACTTTTAGCATATTTAGGCTCTAAATTAAAAAGAAGTGTTTTTTTTAGATCAAAGTTTGAACCTCCTATTAAAAATTTTTTAGATCCCCCCCCCCCCCCCCCATAATAGTCAAACATAACTTCAGTCTATGGGGTGAACTGTCCCATTTATAGATGGGCTTGCCACAAATTCAACAAAGCAGCTTGAAGGGAATTCACAAGGAGCACCATCCAGTTCAAGTAAAACCAAAGAGGAGGGCTGTTGATTTGGTGAGAGCACACTGGCTGGAACAAATAAAGTCTCCTGAGGACCAACTACAGGCCAGTAGCGACCCAGGTTAAATCCATTGACAAATGCTTGTCCTTTGCTCCACCCTGGAAGCTGAAGAAATGTGTCAGATGCATTTCCTTTTGGGTTTGGTGGAATCTCTCCATGAAAAAACGATGGTGCAAAGTCATCAGCAGCAAAAGGGTCAAGAACATTGTTGTTGTATTCATTTTGAAGGAGAGAAGTCAAGTTTGAAACAACATTGGCCAAATTTATTGGATAGATTTGCCAATTTGTTAAGATATTTCCATTGATTGTAACATTTCCAACAATTCCTTTCGGATCACAAATGGAGGGTCCATAGTTGATTCGCCCAACATTCTCAACAAGAATGTCAAGTTGCAAGAATTCTCCAATATGTAGAGTGATCTCTGTCTGATTTGGATTGCGGTACAAAGTAGCTTGACGAACCCTTCCAACATAGATAATGGCTCTGTCACGGGCTACACTGGTAAAAGATAGGGTAACAGTTGATTGAGCAAATCCCTTTGGAATCTCAGTTCTGTACAGAACAAACCCATAGTTCTGTTCAATCTGTTCCATGGTTAAAGGAAATGTTGCATTCACTGGGCCATATGGAGCAGCAAGCTTGGGCACAAGATCAAGAAATGTTGAGATTTGTGTCATCTGAACTTTTCCATATGCAAACTTGGTTGTATTAGCTGGGATAGGAATTACAGGAATGGCTTCATGCTTTGAAATTGTTTCACGTAGAATCATGAATTTTGTGGTGGTGTCACCTGCCTCTGTTAAGGGTGCATCATAGTCGTAACTGGTGGGATTGGGATGAAGAACTGAACCACTGTATTGTGCACCATTCATAAAACCAAAATTGGTACCTCCCTCATACATGTAAAAGTTTACAGATGCATTCATAGACAAGATTTTGTCCAGTGTGTTGGCGATAGATGTGGCTGACCTCATCTGGTGAGGTTCTCCCCAATTATCTAACCAACCAGCATAGAACTCGGTGTTGACTAGGGGTCCCCTAGGAGAAAATTTGCGCATGACAGCAAAGGCACTCTCAGGGTTAGTTTTAGGTCCAAAGTCAACAGTTGCATATAGAGACGATACCGTGCCACACTGCAAATACGATTCCGCGTCACCGTCAACTGTAAATAAAATCACATTGTTCCCCAGATAATACCTGAATAACTGTGCCAGAAGTTCCATGTAAGCGTGATCGCAAGCTGGGAAACTTCCGTATTCGTTCTCCACTTGGACTGAAATAATTGGGCCTCCGTTGTCATACAAAAGCGGTTTTAGTCGCGGTAAAAGAACTCCCATCCAATTCTCTACGGCCATGATGTACTCTTTGCTTTCCATTGACCTCAGTGATATTGATGTATTTTTCAACAGCCAAGCTGGAAAACCCCCAAACTCCCACTCGGCGCAAATGTAAGGACCAGCTCTTACGATGACAAGAAGTCCAAGACTGTTTGCAAGCTCAATAAAACTCACGATGTCCGCGTCTCCTTCAAAGTTGTACTGTCCATAAACCGGTTCGTGAATATTCCAAGCAACGTAAGTCTGAACAGCGTTCAAACCGCCTGCCTTCATCTTCATGAGTCGATCTCTCCAGTAGAAACTCGGAACACGAAAGTAATGAAAGCTTCCGGATATATAACGAAATGGCTCGCCGTCTTTTAGAAAACAATCGTTTTCGTAGTCAATGACGAATGAACGAGATTCAGACTGTCCTAGGACAGCAAACAAGGGCAAGAGGATTGCCCAGATGGACGCCATGTTCGAGTGGGTAATGTTTTAAATCCCTTCATATGATAGTATCAAATTTCAGTCACACGATATTCAATGGCAATTGTTCAGACACTGTTTTAGAAGCACCGATTCACTTCAAAATGCCCAGTTTCTTGTTGTTGAAAATATTCAACACGTGTTTTAAGACGTGCAACTTAGCAGAGGGTCATTTATTAGATCAGAATATGCCAACAAGGTAGTGAGGTAAATTTTTGTGGCTGCCACTCGCGTTCACGTGACTGAAATCATTAATCATCCTCAGGGACATTATTTATAGCCTGTCGGGGGGAAGGGGGAGGGGGTGGAGTAGTTTGGGAGTAGGATCACATGGATTACAGGGGGAATGGAGGCAGGATCAGAATAGAATATAAAGGGGGAACCATGGGAAATTGTCTGCCAATAAACTGCCAATCATTGGAGCATCATGGGAATTTTAGAGCCATATGGAGGATCAGAATGTATGGTGAAACACCCGAAATCCCCTAGCCCCTGTCCCCCAAGGGATAAAAAGTGATCAGTCCTTTAGTCTCTCCATGCAGGATTGAGGAAGGACAAGGTTCTGTTATCGTACATTTTGTAATGGGGTCTTCACTTCTTTTCCACAAAATGCACCAGTCAAACTGAAATTTGGCAAGTATCTCTGCTCGCATGAATTTTTCACCCCCCTCCCCCACTTACCCATCATTTTTGGTCTATCATTTCTTTCCAGTTTATCCAGTTTTGTTTGGTTGGTTTGTGTCAGCTTTCTAAGTTTCTGTTCATGTTTTTATTAATTGCTGAACACTTGATCTTTACATAGAATTGCCACCCAAACAAATATTTTAATCTTTAACCCCTTTGGATGACTAGCATCTTACTTTTCTTTACCATTCCACCCCTGAATCACTCAGTAAGGTCACAAGGAAAAAACTTATTGACACCTACCAAAGAAGCTCTTGATTTTCAAACAAATTCTCCTTACAAGCACCTTTGGAAATGTATAGAGAACAGTATAGAGAGAATGCATACTGATGTTTTGGTGTAAAGGGTTAAATGTCCACATTTAGGTTTAGTGAGAAAAAGCAGAGCTCTGGAAAGGAATATAATATGCATGCCAAGAAAGTACAACTAAATGCAGTGATAACAATAAGCAAAACTTATTCCCTACTTTCTAACAATCTCAAGCATTGACCACTAACAGCCATGCTGCAGACTATTATTACAATTTAAATAACAGAAACTATGTTTTCATTTGATTTATGACATGTTATTTGATATCTAATATCTCTATAAAGCAAATTAACAGCGCATACTAATTACCAAAGTAATTCCACTAAATTGCAGGAAAATTATCAAAACTGTACCTCTCCCTACAATCCAAGCACAACCTTTGCCTACTATTGGGGCTAAAAACTCTTCTTTCAATTGAAATTAAAGTACATGAGGATGATTGGTTTGGCCCTAGTACCAGCATGGTTCATTTCAAATGTATATGATCTAATACAGAGGATGCATAAAGTAAAAGCATTTCTTAACTAACTGTCTTGGTTCAGACTTTTAAGGAGACACTTGATTTTTTTAAAATTGATTTATGGCCCTATGCACCTTACAGTTTTTATTGCAGCCCACACATTAAAGATAACTGCAGTTACTACAAAAAGACAAACATAACTCTCTATGATTCCAGTAGTCATTATTATGTATCACTGACATCTACCTGCCCTTCCAATTCCTTATCAAGCGAAATGTAGTTATGTAGTAAGATGTACTTGGAAATTGCACATCCAGCACTGGAAAAGATTTATGATTTGTAGAGCCTTTGGATTGGAACACTTTTGCAAGCCCTGATCATTAAGAAACATTTGTAATTATTACTGACTTGAAAAAAAATTTTTTCCACTGAGAGTGAGGGCTGAAGAGCACCCCCAGGACCCTCCAATAGTTATACCCTTGCCCACTTTGATTTGAATGTCTATTGAGATAAACATGAAACAAGGAGTAAGACTGGAAAAGGTTGATGCCTTTGTGTTCTGAGAACTTCTGACCTTGTTAGCAGTCACCTTCAATGAAATAAAACTAGCTGTTTTGAAGTCTAGGGTAGGGTGACATCAACTTGTTATCTTATAAATTGTGGTTAAATCATGGTTTGAGATTTCTGAAGATACTGATATCCACCTATAATTGTTCACAAGCATTGACTCTACATCTAAGTTATTAAAGTAGCTGTTCAGTGGTCAGTGTGTAATTTTCCAGCAAGAATGCATATCAAACTCCCACTAATTTTTGATCTAATGGGTGGACTTCTCCATTAATGGAAGGGGTTGCCACAAATTCAACATAACAGTCCTCTGGATATTCACATGGAGCAAGATCTAGTTCAAATATCAGCACACTTGCATTCTGGTTGGCTGTAAGCACACTTGCAGGCACATATAATGTGTTCTGTGGACCCACTACAGGCCAGTATCGACCCAGGTTGAAGCCATTGACGAAGGCTTGGCCTTTGTTCCAGCCTGGCAGTTGAAGATATGTGTCAGATGAAGAATTTACGGGAAATTCACCATAGTAAAAGGATGGAGCATATTCATAATCTGAATTAAACATATCTCTTTGCTTCTTGTTGTCATCAGATTTGATACAGAGCTCATAAGAATCTGAAAACAGATTGTCCAAATTTATAGCATACATCTGCCAATGTATGAGTACCGTTCCATTCAAAGTAACATTACCAATGATTCCCTTAGGATCAGCAATTCCATTATTACTGCGACCCATGTTCTCTACAAGAATGTCTAGCTGCAGAAAGTTTCCAATTTTAACAGAGGCTGAGAGTTCATTTTGATCACGGAATAATGTGGCTTGACGGACCCTTCCAATGTAAATTATTGCCCTGTCATGCAGTTGGCCACTGATTTCCAAGACAGCAGTACCAGACTCATAAAATGATTCTGGAATTTGTGTTCTGTACAGAATAAATCCATAATTTTGTCCAATCTGTTCCATGGATAAAGGAATTGATGAATACACAGGGCCAGAGGGGGCAAGCTTTGATAAAACTTCAAGTAAAGTTGACTGAAGAGTCATCTGGACTTTTCCATAAGCAAACTTTGTTGTGTTAGCAGGGATTGGGCCAACTGGAATCATCTCATACTTGGCAATTGTCTGCAATAGGATACTGAACTTTGTTGATGTGTCACCGGCCTCTGTCAAAGGAGCATCATAATCATAGCTAGTTATACTTGGTAAAAAGTCTTTGGGCTTGGCTCCATTCATAAAACCAAAGTTTGTGCCCCCCTCGTACATGTAAAAGTTAACTGAAGCGTTCATAGACAGGATCTTGTCAAGAGTTTTCGCCACATCTGTTGCATCTCTTGTTTGGTGAGGAATACTCCAGCGGTCAAGCCAACCTGGGTAAAACTCAGTGTTAACCAATGGTCCTTTGGGGGAGAATTTGCGCATAACTGCGAATGCTTTTTCCGGGTCTGTGCTGTCTCCAAAATCTACCGTGGCGTACAGTGTTGGCAGAGTACCGCACTGAAGGTCAGCCTCCGAATCACCATCGACTGTGAAAAGAATTACATCACTACCAAGGTATTCGCGGAAAAGCTGCTGCAGAAATTGCATGTAATTGTGATCACAAGCGACGAAAGAACCATACTCATTTTCAACTTGAACCGAAATGATAGGTCCGCCATTTGCATACAAGAGAGGTTTTAGCTTCGGCAAAAGAACGCCCATCCAGGACTGGACATAGCTTATGTACTGAGGATTCTCCGTAGATCGTAAACTCATTGATATGTTCGACTTCAACAACCAAGGTGGAAACCCTCCAAACTCCCATTCGGCACAGATGTATGGACCAGCTCTTACGATTACAAGGAGTCCAAGGCTGTTTGCAAGCTCAATAAAACTCACAATATCTGCGTCTCCATCAAAGTTGTACTGCCCATGAACTGGTTCGTGAATGTTCCAAGCAACGTAAGTCTGAACAGCGTTCAGACCGCCTGCCTTCATCTTCATGAGTCGATCTTTCCAGTAGAAACTCGGAACACGAAAGTAATGAAGGCTTCCGGATATGTAACGAAATGGCTCTCCATCTTTTAGAAAACAATTGTTATCGAAATCGATGACAAAAGATCGTGGCTCAGAGCAATGTAAAGTGCAATAAAAAGCAGCGAAAAGAAGCGACAACCTTGCCAAAGTGTGGGACGCCATTGTCAAAATCGCAAATGAAAGGCTTGTGAAAATCATGTGACATACCGCTAGACAGCTGGAGCTGATGTACATGAAGGTGAAGACCCCAGGTATGTCACGCAATCAGAGTTGATCAACCAAATGAGCGAGACTCTGGGAACCGGAAAGCACACTCCGACATCCGTCAGAAGGAGGTCATCTCGGGTAGATTTCCGATTACGAAATTCGCTCATGACTTCGTATTAGGCGTAAGATATTTGCATTTTTTTCCGTTGCTAACCTATATTACAGACTCCAATAAATTTTTGCGATGCCTCCTTTTCACGGATGGCCGATTACAACTACAACATAGTAACACCTCCACGAAATCTGTCAAAAGGAGGATGTTACAACACCAGAGGTCATCTCGGGTAGATTTCTGATGACGAAATCCGAGCTCGCCCGATGTTGTCATGAAGGCCCTATTTCGCATTTTAGAGCCGCAAAATAGAGTAGAAAGGAACACTTACTTCGTTTTCGCTCATGACTTTGTATTAGCGTTAAGATATTTGCATTTTTTTCCGTTGCTAACCCATATGACAGATTCCACAAAATACATTTGACGCCTCCTTTTCACGGATGGCCGATCACAACTACAACGTAATGACATCTTCACGAAATCTGTCAAAAGGAGGATTTTAAAACACCGGAAATCTTCTGGATTTCTGATGAAATAAATTTAACGCAGTTACGTTCAGAGTTTAAGCGATATATTTTTATTTCTAATATGGTAATTGATAAAAAATTGTACATTACCTCGATTGGACGGATATTAAGGTTGACTATAATGTAGCAGGCGATATTACTTTTGTCGACAAGGATAATCCGTGACTTGTCTCACCTATTACATTTTCTCTATCTGCGTTGTGCCATGATCATCATTGAAAATATTCTACGATAATATTTTTTACAATATTTAGATCAGGATTTTCAATTCTAAACGCAAGAGCGTACTTAGGGAAAGATCTATAGGAAACAGTTTCTCATGAATACATTTTAAAAATTCTTTTAGCTGACTTCTACATAGATAAAAAATTACTACACATATATATTTCACTTCGACGATTATCTTAATAAACAATTAATGGGAAGTTCTGAGATACAGTTTTTAATACTACATGTTAAATTAATGGTTATTTTTCTCTTCCTGCTTAAGGGCTCTTTCGCAGTTTGGACAATGCCAGTTTGCACTTGAATCTTCCAAAATAATTGTTGAAATGCATTTCCTGTGAAAAAACTCCTTGCAGCTACAACATTTCACACAACGAGAAGGAGACTTCGAGTCTGACTCTTCCCTCGGCATTCTACACTCGCACATTACACACAGACCTCTTGAACAAAAAGTGGCCTCCTGTCTCGACACTCGGGTACTTTAGAGAGGGGAAAGGGGTCGAATGATCCACTCTCCAGGCTCTTTAAAAGATGTTGTCTTATCAGCTTCCTGTCAAATGTCAGATTAGAAGGATTGTGGCCATGTAGTAGCGAAACCAGAAAAGCAATAGCATAAACTCCACAGTCATCGGAATTGTTCTGGTGTTGCACATTTGGTACAATGACCTTAAAACTAGTTCCTTCCTCGTATATAATTGATGCAATCTGTTTCTGCACGAGGGCTGCAATTCTTCCCGAAAACAGGCTGTCGTACAGATAAACTACAGAAGGAGTGTAGCATCCTACAGTAGATACCAACACCCAATGATGGCTGCCAGTATTCAGGATTTGTGAAAATTGGCCTTTTTGAACAGAAAAATTAAAAAGAGGCCCCAAAGTTGTATTTTCCAATCCTCTTGCGTGAGGGAACTGTTCCCTCAGAACAGACTGAGCTGCACCTACAATATGATCGGTGAGCCAGTCTCCAGTTTAAATGGTGCTAATGTCCTGTTCCGAGAGATGGAATTTACCGGCCTTTGAGGCGCTTCTGTGAGAGGTCTTTACAAATTCTACTTCATCATCTTTTTTGTTTTGCTGGGCCAGGTTTGTGTTCGATGTCGCGTTTACTGTAAGGATGATGCATGTGTTTGCAGTGCTGGTTGTGCTCGAGGTTGTGTTAATGGAGGAGATGGTGTTTGCGTTTGCGGTGCTGGTGATGCATGTGGTCGTGTTTGGTGTGTAAGGGGTGCTTGCCTTTACAGTTTGATTGGCGTTTGAATTTGAACCATTAGAGTTATTCACGTTCACACAGCGGTTTATGTTTACTTGAGCCTCGGCGCTTGAGTTGGCATTCTTGATGTGTGCGAGTTTCGGCTGTTTGGCAGGCTGGCGTTCTATATCGTTTAAGCTGACGTTATACCCCCTTTTCATGTTGTTTGCTCTTTCCCCTACACGTCCAGTGAAAAGATTTTTCTTCTGAGATACTGGCAGCCTTTTATAGTCTACTTTCTTTTTTTTCATCCTGCGCGAATTCTTTTTCATAGTAGACTTCAGGAGAGGAGCTTCCAGAATGATACCGTCCTCCTTGGCGGCTGTTTTCTGCAGAAGGTCGAGACACTCTTCAAGCTTTTCCTGAACTTGCCGTAAACTCCCACCAACTTCCCACGCCTCTGCAGTGTAGGTCAGGTTTTTTATCTGACCCAATAGTTCACGACATTTTGCAGCATGGGTTCGGGGTCGTAAAGTCGATTGAGGTATATTTTCAAACTGCGACGATTGCTTCTGAAGATCGTGAACCTCGTCATGCACACATGGAGGTGAGTCGACTACTTTCCCATCGGCAATACCATCGCCTTCTTCCTTTTCACCAGCTAAGAGCACATCTCTATCGACACTGAAGAATGGGGAATCTCGATATTCTTTTGGAAGTCTATCGAACGACCATGACGGGACGTGCTGGAATACGGCAAAAAAATGTTTGCATGGCAGCCGTTGCCTCTACCAATCAAAGCACTCACAGCTTGGCTGCTTGGTCCCAAACATGACTTTGTACATCTTCTTCTCTTCGAGGCTACTTTGGCTTTTCACCAAAAACTCGCCATTCTCCATGTCAATAACTGTGACATTGCTACTTGGGATAGACTCCGCAAGAGATAGCCTGTCCATGGAATGTTTTATGATGTGGTGCGGTCGTTCTCTTAAATAGGAGGGGATGGCAGAGTTATAGCGTCGAAAACTCGCTTGAAGTTTTGTATTCAATTCCACATACCTGAGACACAAAAAGCCCATGAGAATGTTCCTTTTTACTCCATGGTAATGGTATTTGTATCACGCCTTTACAGACTGTCTCGCCTTCCACTTAGTCACTCTCTCATATTGAAAAATAACTTTCTTTTCCCTTTCTTTCATTAGACTATTTAACTGTCCGTTAAAATTTATTAAAACAATAAAACATCTTTCTATTCATTCATTTATTCATTCATTACTAAATTTTCGGGCATTTCACACTGAAACCGAGACGTTCTATACCAAAGTGTACAAATAAACACAAAATGTTCCAAATATAGACAGCATGTGACTGGACACGGAAAGCAGGAATTACTTACTTGAGATACTTGTCAGGAAGGAACTCATCTATTAGCACTGAGAGCATCCCACTCAAGGTTCTTTGTTTGATTCCTGCTAGGTAATCATACTTGAAAGCCTTATTCTGCCTTTCAACGCCATTGTTGGTGTTGATAGTTGTAAGGAAGCGGTCTTTTCTGAACGCCCATACCCATTTCTATAAAAGAATTAAAAATTAGCTTTTCCAGCATGAAATTCAAGAAAATATGATGGTAAGTATGCATATACCTTATGTTGAGGCAGCCATGTCTTTGTGATATAGTTACTTAAGTTGGTATTTGTCCTCCATTCTTCGCTATCCTGGAGGACGCTCAATCTATGCCGATACTCTTCTTCCGTGCGGGCCTTAGCTATCGCTCGCAGCTTTGCAAGGACTTTTTGTTTTTCGTTCAATAGGCCATTGCTGGACTTTGAAAGCCACCTTTCCCATGCCTGCTCACGATGAAAGTCGCAGATGTAGATCGCACTCTCTATTTTGTCATTGGAAAAAAAGGATAAAATGAATGAAGTTACTTTCCATGAAAGAATCAAACTGGCACCAGCTTAACATTCGTTGACGAATGTTAATAATTATTTAGAGGGAGAAACAGTAACAAAATACTCTTCCACCTGTCGAGAATTTTATTGTAAACGTGATCATGGGAGTTGATTTTTGTCGTGTACTTTGTTTGTTTCAGAATCAAGACGTTCATTAGACGTATTAGATTTTAGAAGATGGTGACTGTGCTCGCATCTTTCTTTTATAAAACCATAAATGGTCATAAATTACGAATCCATAGATATTTATTTCGCAGTGTGACACTTCTCTAAGAAAGAATCTTAATACCTGGAAATAACTTGCCAATTGCAGACATCTCCTCTTCTGAGAAATCCACCATAAAATATGAGGGGTTCCAGGTGGGGTTCCAAGACTTAATTATCGAGAGGGCTTCATAAATGGAATCTGACGTTTCGCTTTGGATGACGAAACAGCCTACAATTTGATAATCGACGTTGGTCTTCACAACTACAAAGAAAAGAGGGAGGCTGTACTTCGTGGTCTTATAAGTAGCGTCTAGCATACTTATTTCATTTCCATAGCGTTCTAAAAGCCGTCGTTGATCTTTCGTCTGGTGTGCAAATAGGAGCCCTTTAGTTGGCGTCTTCAATATGATATCTTCATCATCCTCCTCACCATCGCTACGACTGCTATCATCATCATCCCCATTTCGTTCCTCTCCCTGTTCGTTGTAAGTTACATAGGGCTGGAACGCAAAATAATCCTCAGGAGAAATCTCCCTCCAAAGCTTCACCTTTTCCTGAAGATCCTCCTGGACAATTTTCGAGAACCTTTCTTTGACTAAGGATTTGTACATGTGACTTCTAATCGTAACTTTGGAGGGATAAAAGCGTCTGTTGGTCTTCAATGGCGCTTTTTTCCCTCGATATAATTCTCTTTGCACAAAGATCTTTAAATGTCGGCGTATCTCTTTCTCTGATCTTGCTCCTGCACATACGAGTTCTTGTATTTTTGCCACGAGCCTCTCATCTATGCGCTGAAACAGACCTCCTGCCTAAATTCAAAATTAACAAAGAAATGAATGAATCAGAAATCAAGCGTAAAAAAAAGTAAATAATGAGATTAAGAAAATCGAAAAATAATTCTTACGTACACGACTAAATGCGGTTTTTGACCCACTCATTTCTATGAGAAGGACCAGTTACGTAGCCCGCAACAAAAACTGTGACGACGGTAACTGGGTATTTAATTGTAAGAGCTTACTTCTCCAGTTGGGTGCACGGTGTGTTCATCGACTGAGGGAAAATGGATGTTAATCCACCTTTCAGTTTTTGTCGTTCCAGCATCTATGGCGTTGCGCAGCTTTTTGGAATGACTCTTACAGCGCCACTCCGTCTTTTACGAGATCTAGAGGTCAAAGGGAGGAACACAAATTGACGTTTTTGTGATGTCATTTATAGGTCGGCGTTTTCCTTGTTTTAATTACATTTTGCAATTTCTTTATTCCGACTTACCTTGTACTCCGGAAATTTGATGATTTCTCTCATGTGCACTTGAGCGGGACAGTTGAGTTTTCTTGATTCTTGTAAAAGCTTACCAGCTCCATTTCTTCGATAGGCGTGGTCACCGGCCTATGTTTTTGGAAAAAAGAAGTCTTCTTGTTAATGAAAACTTTTGAAGCAGCGATATAACACCACGTTTCCACTGAAACTTTCTTCCATGTTGGACATTGAAATATCCTATCCTATCGAGTCCTCTTTTCAGATCATTTACTCTCTTATCTTTATGCAAGGAGGAGGAAACTCAAGGCTACTTGATCTTGACCTTTAGTTATTAATCAACGCAAAATAAAAAATCTGCAAAATCATTTAAATACAAATACTTTCAACGTACCGCTTGGTTTTTCCTTTTCCCGCTTAGATGTCTATCTACACCATGTTGACAATCGTATACCTTGTGATTTACCACGACAAATGGGACGTGATCAAATGGCAGACGACTATCCTCCCATAATACCTTGTGTTTTTTAGCTGCCAAGTCTATGTTACAAAACAAATTTTTACAAATTTGAGAAGCATACTCAACTTGTCACCCTTCCTTTAGACGATAATGTGTCAAAAAGGATCATGACATCGATAATGATACCTAGTTACCTGTCACTTACGAGCATGCATAGGGCCCGTCAAATAAGTGAGATATCGTTGTTACAGTCAACTCTCATCTACCGCTCACCATCCCCCCTAAGTGCCTTTAGATCAAATCCCCCTACTTTATTCAAATGTCTACCAAGAAGCATCAAGCCCAGGATATTACATGACGGAAAAAATACAATCGTATATGACAAGAAGATTGGCCTCTCACCTGTGTTTCCAAAACCTTTGTCAGTTGACTTGCTACAACAGAATTTGGTGACGGTGGCAGTTTCATATTCTCGAAGAATGAACTCTGCTGACCTGACATCCTTCACCAGACCTGACCTTTCAGACAACTTTCTCTCAAACAATGAGCTCACTTCTTGACAAGTTAATTTACGTGCCATCATAGAATTGGAAATTTTGTTCAGAAAGCGAAATTATCGATTGGAATACGGCCGAACGCTGAATACGAATTGAGTGAGCAAACAGATACTTTGATATCTCGCACGATAACAAATTTCCCGCCTTTGCGAGTTTGGACCATTCAATTGTCTGGGAGTTAATCGACCGTATCATTTATCTTTCCTCTCCATTTCCGGTGTTTTAAAATCCTCCTTTTGACAGATTTCGTGGAGGTGTTACTATGTTGTAGTTGTAATCGGCCATCCGTGAAAAGGAGGCATCGCAAAAATTTTGTGGAGTCTGTAATAAAGGTAAGCAACGAAAAAAAAAAAAAGCAATATCTTACGCCTAATACGAAGTCATGAGCGAAAACGAAGCACGAGTTCGTTTCTACTCTGTTTTGCGGGTCTAATATGCTAAATAGGGTCTTCATCACGAAGACAACATCGGGCGAGCTCGGATTTCGTAATCGGAAATCTACCCGAGATGACCTCCTTCTGACGGATGTCGGAGTGTGCTTTCCCTGGGAACCAGCGGGCTGCAGGGGAACGAGGTCGTGAGAACTGTGACAAAACCGGTCTCGATGGGGGTTAGCAGTTGCGCGTAAAAATTGGCTAATTTTAAATGATGGTCATCAAAATGTGAACCGTCAAAAAATGTAGGTGACAACTAAGGGATGATATTAACTGTTAGCGGTAGAGTGTTTAAAATTTTAAACTAATAGCAGGAGCCCATCATGCCATTAGTCGTAAATGCCATCACCCCATCGAGACCCTCTTAAGGAAGGGGGTTTACCTGAATTCCAAATTCCAAGCTGAGAAAATATCTGATTTGTCGGCTAAAACATGGATAGTACAAAAATAAATAAATAAATAAATAAAAAATTAAAAAAAAAACCCTGGCTTTAAAAATTACCGTATATCATATAATCAGATTTCTGACTCGGATTGGTTGTATCTTCGCTTCAATAGTAGTAGAAATACATTCTTTCTCAGCCGCCGTAAGTCTGACAAGGTTGTTTTACTTTGGGTTTTAAACTGGCTTTTTTTTCCCTCTGGTGAAAAATTTCGTTTTTAGCTAAAGGATATACATCACCGACGATCAACTCATATACGAAGGATTTCATTTATTTGTTATTTGTTTATCAATTATCATTCACTTTCTCCTCACCTTGCCACTTTGATCGCAATGTGTTTGAAAATTTTTCTTGTTCTGATTAAGTTTCCCTAGAGACCAGCCGCAAGCGTACATCAAGAGTTAAAGACGAAGGCTTAGAACTGGAAAAAAAATTGAAAATGTATCCGGGCTGAAAGTCGACGAGGACGTATTTTCAGCCATTGTAAATTATTCATAGTGTACACGTCCGAGGAAACATTTTCCCGTTTCCGCCTTAACCAAACTCAACTGGATACTTGGGATCGACTTATACCAGCCAATGCCATGCTCCGTCTTTAGCTTTCATTTCAAAAAGTAAAATTGAGAAGAAAATTACTTCCTGATCTGCCATATGAATATTTAGAACTGTCAGAAACTTTAATGAAGTATTCAAATTACTTTTCTTCAAGAAGCAGCCTCTTCTAACTTTTTAAAATTCCCACAGATATGGATATTTCAAAATAAACAAATCACGCTTCTTCATATTTCAAAAGAGTTGACATATTTGACTTGAGTTGAATTTGATTCGTCCTGCGTGTAACACGGTCAATAAATTTGAACTGCGCTTCTTCTTCTATTTATTGATTACACGGTTTAATTAAATCATTTGCTGTTATAATGAAAATCAGCTGCCAACAGATTGTATACTCCCTTCAAAAACGATTATGCAAAAAAAAAGATTGCATCTGCCTTTTATTGCAAAAGAAATTAACACATCTAGTCAGACACTTCTGAAAAGCAAAGTCAGATATAAAAAGAGAGGTAGATTTCCGAAACTTTCTCAAGGAATTTAAGTGCTTTCCTTTCGCCACCAGTGGACCTGGACAATGAATATGAGCTGCCCGGAGGTACATCTCAGCAATGCAGCGTCTATTGTTTTATCACTGTGGTTCTTCTTATCTGGTTTAGCTGCTGTATTTGGAAATGCAGTTGTGTTGTGGTTGTTCTATAGAAACGAGTCTTTACGAACAATGTCCAACCGATTTTTAGCCTCGTTGTCTGTGGCAGACTTTTTAGTTGGACTTGTTATAGACCCTGTCTGGATCGTGATCAGATGTTTGATTCAGCCATCAGATACACACGGCATAATGTTCTACGTCATTGAAATGTTATGGATTCACACCACCACTGCTACGACATACAGCGTGTGTTGCGTCTCAATCGATCGGTTTATTGCGATACGGTTTCCTTTCCGTTATCAGCACATGGTAACCAAGAAAAGATGCTATGCCGTGATAAGTGCAGTGTGGTTAATCTCTTTGCTTGCTCCGTTCTCAAGGATCCTGGTAAAACATGGGGAATACATGATGAATGAAAACCTATTGTTGTGTTTGATCGTTACAGCTTTTGTGTTGCCTCTGTTTGTAATAACTTTTTGTTACGTGTTGATTTTCAAAACTGCCAGAAAACAATTTAGGAGAATCAGCTTAGGAGAAAATCTTCAGGACAAAAATATAAAATCTCGAGCAAAGGAAAATTTAAAAGCCATAAAAACAGTAGGCGTTGTTTTAAGTGTTTGCATCGCTTCTTGGCTGCCAAGTATGGTTTTTCTTGCGATTCAATACTATTATGCTTCAGAAAATCTTAAGTGCGCCGATGAAAAAGTATACTTCGCTGTATGGCCTTGGCTTGAGGCAATCGCTTTTACCTCGTCCGCAATTAATCCCTGGATATATTTTTTCAGGAGCGAAGACTTTCGCCAAGCTCTTCGCCGTAGCTTTCCTCGTTTGCCAAGTTTCTTATGAAAATTGAACCTCAGCCTGTACAAAGTGACATTCCAGATGAAGAGTTGAAGCTCTAAAGACCAAAATTACAAAAACAGAACATTTTTATGCTTTATAAAAAAAAAAAAAATCTGTCCGTCTTAGGACCTGATCATTAGCGTTTCCAGCACTCCACAGAGTTTTCTTTAACTTTGCGTTCTTATTGGTTCTTTGAAATGCATTTTCTTCCTTCTGATTGGTTGTTTTGACTACTCTCGTTTTTTTTTGTGTTTCACGACATTAAATCGAAATGCGTTCTCTCATCTAAACTCGTTTTGTTGTACGGAGTATCATAATTCAACTCAGGAGCTCTTTTTCTTTGGAACTTATCAATACAAAGAAAAGCCGAATAGAGCAAGGCAAATCAGAAAATAAACTTCGTTTAAACTTTTCTTGATTCGTTTGACGCGGAAAGTACTCCAGTTTGCCTCGACTTGATGTACTCGACTCAGTTTTTTTCCCACTTGCATCTAAATATGCAACATGTGAATAGAGCCATGATGCTCCAGGAGCTATGTCAGTCTTATACCCAGACTAATGTATATAGACTCGCTCAACAGTCTATCAATACACCAGCAGGTATCGCAATAAAGCAGCGATTTCTGCGCATATGAGCAATTTTGGCTCCTAAAATTGTTACAATAATCAGTAACAACTGTGTAATCTATTATTTACACCTTTGCGAGAGAAAAAAGAAATAAAAGCACTAGCTATCTTTATATCTTTTTATCTATGTCTTAGGATTTATCAACTGTATTGTAATTAATTAACCTGAGTCAAGATTTTAGATATTTTACATTTTCAAATGCATATACTTTACTGACTGACATGGCTCTGATAATACAACAATTGTTTCTTTTTTAGTAATTAACAAGTTCCTTTCCACTTTTACTTTATTCAATACATTCGGCATTACCTCCAGAACAGCATTTACTCCTAATGTTTTGGTTACAATACTTTGTCGTAAATGATCTCGCGACAAAACAATCACTCTTCAGGGTTCAACTTTCCTTTTTAACTCGTGAATTGCGCGCATGCGCAAGAGCGAGTTATAGATACGATGTGGGGAATGGCATTCGCTCGCTCGCTCGCTCGCTCGCTCGCTCGATTGGTCGATTCCTGTAAACTTTTTTTAGATTTTAGGCCTTTGAGTGCATTTTATAGTTTTTGGCGAGCAATAAACAGACGAAATGGCGACCTTTGTTGCTAAGAATAGTGGTGGGGTGAAAAAGAAGCCAATGATAATCTTAAAAGAGTTTTTTTTTTCGTTTTAGTTTCAATAAGCGGCGCCAGCGACTGGCAGGCATGCAAGGATTCACACTGAAATAACAGAACAACCTTCGTTTTTCATAAAATTGTAATTTACAATCCTTGAACTTGAAAACAATCCGAAGATTCATTGAAAATATCACTTACTGCGAAGCGCTCGGAGTTTACAGATGTTCAAAAGCTTTTTCTGTTATAGCTTGAGATTGAGGACAAAATTGATCATTACGTTTCGTCGCGTGTGTTTTTCCTGTGAGAAGCAACAAAAGATGCCGGCGACTGACGAAATAACAAGTTAACACGAAAATCAGATAACACCTAAACAAACAATTTTAGCTACCGATTTTCAGTGAATTTTTAAAGAACAATTTTCTTTTAAGTTTCAAGACAATTTGAAGATTCAACATACAAACAACGTACTAAAATGCGAAAGTTACACACCACAAAATTGATAAATAGGCCTGAAATGAAATTCTATCTTGTTATTGATCATACGTTGCCTAGCACGTGACCTAAATCTACCCAGGCGGAGATCCAAAATGACGGTGGCAGGCTTGGCTTAGTTATATCACTCAAAACTCGTTCCCGTTTGTCTCATTTGATAAAGAGGGAATCGTTAATGTTTTCATTAAGACAGTATTGCCTTGATTTTCTAATATTTACAACGAAAGACAGTAAATTTCACTTTTCACCCACATTTACTTCCAACCTTTTCTTTTGAACC
>NC_089325.1:2841846-2946846 GCF_036669915.1 Pocillopora verrucosa
CAGGAGGCAGAGGGAAATTGAGTGGAAGAAGAGCCAAGCTGACAAGGATGAGGGATGGATGCCGATGGAAACTGAAGGTGTTAGAACAATTGAAAAATAAAGTACATTTTTTGTGTTAGTGAAAGGTCTTTGTTAGGTGCCTCTATGACTGTGTAGCGAGACCTACTTAAAACTGCTTTGATGCAATCCTCATTGTTTTCAACTTCATGTAAGCTCTCCACCTGGCTCAACTAATACTCCCACAGCCAGGAGTGACTGTTCATCCTGTTCTCAATTTCAAGTGCTATCATATTGGGAATTGAAGTTTATTTCAGTAATTTTATTCTTGTTTAATTGTGTCATGTTTGGTGATTGCAGGATGACAACAAAGACGAAGACCAAGGAAGGATAACTAATGTCTGTTACACCAGGTTCCATTCTGCTATCTATGCGTTAGGAAGGACTTGATGATTGGGGTCTCCATGACAATGCTACAAGGACTTAGTTGTTTGACAAGACTCTAGTTTTGATGGCCTTATTTCTTTTTAGTGCAAAAGGGCTTGTCTTACTGTGTGTGGACTAAAAGAAGCATGATACCCTTGGGAGCCAATCATTTTGGAATTTGAAATTGGCTGTGCAGAACAAATGCCAGTCTTTTATAGTGGCAGCCCTTGCCAGCTACAAATGTTGTTAGACTATGTTAGGATTGTCAAAGTAGCTTATTAAATTGAAGTCAGATTTGTGATTAATGTGGGAATTATGACGGTTGTATCTGTTGAGGCGTTTGCCTGTGCCTTGGATTTTTTAAAATGTTGTTCCTTGTATTGCGGTTCCCCTGTTTTTCCCTTCCCCTGTTGCCGTCCCAAAGTGATTTAAGAGAGGCATTTCTTTTGCATATCAAGATGTGATTGTAGAGCAGTGAAATGTTCTCTTTTAGTTGTAGTTTGGAAATAAGTAAAGTGTGTGATTGAGCTATCTTTTTTTTTGGCTGTCTTTTTCCAAGTAGGTTATTTACTTAAAGGTATTGAAGTTGTTAGCAAAACCAGACTTCATAGACTCTAAAGGGTCAATAAGCAGTTAAACAAACACAAGGGTCTAAGAGCAGTTTATCAATCCAATTTGGTGGCTTGGCCTTCAAACTTGATGACCTAACAATTTCTGGTAAATAATTTACAGAAGGACAGTTGCATTGAGAGTATTTGATGGAACTGTTTGGAAAATGTACAAGGATGTTCCTCACATTTTTTTTTTAAATATTTATTGGATGACTCAGGGGAACATTTCAAATCATGCAGGATTAGGACAAAATCACAAGCTTATCCATGTAAAACAGCACTTGCATGGTGAACTAATCACAGTGTAACTTTTGCAATTGAAGTGACATGTTTAATTTGTGGCATTTTTCACCCACTAGGTACTTTTTTTTTCAGTTAGACCATCTACATTTTTAGTTATCTTTTACATTAAATATACTTGTGTTAACTCTTAAAAACTTGCGGCAACAGAATGTTGTCATTTTAATAAAAGCTTTCGATGGTCTCAGTTTGTCTCATGAAATATCACAATTAGTCCTAGATGTGACATAACTGTCTTTTTAGCTGCCATTTCTTCAGGTGTCATGTAGTTTCCCCCTTCCCCCCCCCCCTTAAAAAATAGTTTACTTCTGGGGGAGGTATTGTGAGACATACATCCCCATAGAAGAGCTGGATGGGGGAACCGACGAAGGGAATCCTCCAGACCCTAACAGTGACCAGCATCTAGTTTCTCTACAGTGAAACTGGAAACAAAAATCAACCTACAAAGCTTTTATTATTGCAGATTCTCCTTGTCAAAAACTAAGGGAATGTGTAGAGTAGAGTATAGGGAATAGAGATACTGATATTAAGATGTAAAAGGTTAAAAAGGATTTGAAAAAAGCGCAGATAGACAGGCCTCAAATTTGTCCCTACAGTGTCCACTCTTGAATCAAATGGAGAATGTAAATATAAATGTTGGGGTATGAGGAGTGTACAGTGTAACAAAGACCTCAACCAACAAAACCAATTAAAAAAACAAATAATTATTACGATAAACGTTTGTTAACTCAGGTGTAGGAACTGAAACTTTCATCTGTTTGTAAATCATTTTGGGAATTCCCAACCATTGCCCAAAGTTGTTCAAAACCTGAGGAAAACGCCTCTCAACCAATAACACCACAAGATGAACATTTTAATATTACTACATAAATATCTGTACACACAATTGTTTGAACCAAAACTGTAATGAGATTGAAGAGGGCTGTCAGCAATTTCTTCCTAACCAAAGGCTAAGAAAAATCCATGAACATAAACAATTAGTGATTGTGATTTCTCTAACATTTATATTATTATATTTCTTTTAATGGACAGATGACAGATAACATCATAAAGCATGAAGTAACACAAATTGTTCATACCACTTACAAATCAGAGTTTGCGGTATGTTTTGTAAGGAACCAAATTTTCTCTACTCAGATTAATGGCCCAGGCCGTAACTTGCGGTAAAGGCCAAGAATACAAGGTTTGGAAGATATATTTTTTTTTAACTAGGGGTTTAAATAGAGGGAAAATATTTCATTTCAAAAAAAAACTTTTGAATTCGGCAGGTTATACAGTGAAATATGGCCAACTAAATTGACCAATCATAGCACATGTACTTACTGTGAGATGTATATTAACAAACTATTATTAATAATGTATGAAATACCTTGAATGTGCTTGTGCCTAAATTCTAAAAACCTTCCAAAGTGGCTATTTACAGCTACTATTGCTACCACATTTTACTTCAACTTACAAATCTATTTTAAAAATATCATACTATCTTGAATTACAAAGGAGACCTTGAAACAGCTTGAGGACACTGGAAAGAGAAGCTTTGACCCTTTAAACTCCCAGATCAAATTTGTAATTCTCCTTACTGTCAACCATACAATTCTTATAATGTTTGTTCAGAGAATTTAGTATTGGATTAACTAATTATCCCCAACTTGATATTTTTTTTCATTCTCATCACCTATCTGGTTGATATTGTATTGATATCGAAAGGAGAAATTCTGTCTTGGTCACTCATGGGAGTTAAAGGGTCAAGGAAAATTGCTTAATATTTAGTTGGCAAAAAGTTGGAGCTTTTGGAAATATGCTCTTTAGTATGGAATAATATATACTTTGTCAGAGCCTAAAATATCACCTGCAATGTAAATTATACATGACTGAGACCTATTTAGGATCTATTAAATTTGAAAATATAGTTTTTTTTTTATCAAACAGCTTGATCAGATCAGTGTGGCTTAAGACATTTAAATAAATTTGGTACCTTCATAACATTGAAAAAGGAACGATTTTTTCAGTGAACAACATCATTATGAATATTCAATTCAATAAACTTCTAGTGTCTCATTCAGGTAGAACACTATATCACTAACAAGCAAAATATCTTCATCTACAATCTGCAAAAAAGATTTAACTCAAAGAAAATAAAGAAAAACAACCTCCGCACAATGCATGGAGACCCAAAAACTGAAAATGTGCAAACAATCCTTAAAACTTGTGAAATATGGTACAAATTACACTGAGATTAAAATTCAACAGAACAGATATCAAGAAATTAAAATATTTATACACCTAATAATAAAAATTCCATTTGTTGAAATCTTTCAATAATACATTTAATTCAAATTCCTCTACCTACTTTTTTCAGCGATAAAAATTACAAGTTGGGAAAATTGAGTGAATTATTAAAAGATGTTTGAAAGCCCTATTCTATGGCAACAGCACCAAATGCAAATATTTTATGTTCCAGCGCAGTGCCACATCATTGCCAAGTTTGGTATCTCAGGATAATTGTTTTGACCACAACATTTTAGCCAGAGAGCTCTTGGATCTCTGTCCACTTAAGGCTAGTTTTTACTAATGTTTGAGTCTAAAGTAGACTCACAACCAGCGGAATTGGAAGCAAACTACTGATGCTTCATCTCAGCTGCTTTATTTGATCTCGCCAAAAGTATATATTAAAAGGTTACGATTGGTTTTTACTGATGATCTATAGAGGATTGATGCATAAATGATGTTATCAACAACACAACAGACTACATTTTTTTTTAAAACTGTTTACTTAAGAATCTTACAGTATATCTCCTGTTCCCCTCCCTGGTAAGAAAAAAGAAATTCTCAGTCTCTCAATGTAAATATTACAACCTAATTACCAATTAAAAAATGATGCATTTGTGCACTCATACTTGAAAAACTCATTCCATAACACTTAACATTCACAAGATAAGATGAATGTTGTGTAGAGCCATCTGGCTGATTTTATGGAAAACTTGAAATTTTGTGCTAGTTCCTTAAGATTCTGGGAGTCGAGTATCATCGTCAAAAACCTTTTTTGAAATATAATTGTAATTTTGATAATTAAGTTATGGCAAAAATAAAGTGTTATGTACATCCATCCCTGCAGAGCATCTTCACTTTTGTCATCTGGCACCCTTTGGTACAATGTGTATCTGAAGAAAAAGAAACGGCAATTGCAATATCATTATGACACAATATCAAATAAAAGATTATTCTTCTCTGCTTGTATAGCCTGAGGGAAGGATGCGTGTTTTTCGACCAGCAGGAAGATTTGAACAAGTTGGGGAGAGGTTGGCTGTTGGTCTGGCACTTGACCCTTTGACAGACCTCTTGTCACCTCATATTGCTTAACTCTTTACACCCTAACATCAGCATCAATTTTCTCCATACTTTTTTTATACTTTTCTTTCGGTACTGAAAAGGAGAATTTGTTTTTAAATCAAAGCTTCTTAGGTTGCCAATCACTTAATGAATGACTCAGCAGTATTACTGTAAGGAGAGATTAGATATTGGTCACAGTTTGAAGGGTTAAGTTCCTCAAGGCCTCCAACCTTCTCAGAGACAAAAGAAAAAACTTGCGTTGAAGTGCTACTGCATGTTTTGAGATAACCATCAAATAGTACTTGCATCATGTGAACACAGCATGATTCCATGCACTAGTTAGAAACTTAAAACACTTTAACTCCCAGAAGTGATAAACATATAACACCTCCCCAGAATATCCATACATTATCCAGCAAACAGTTACTGAGACTACTCAATTTATTGGGTAAAAGTTGTTATCCTGATTTAACAACAAATTCTTGTAACTAATTCATAAGAAAATGTGTAGCAACTAAATGGAAGAATTGAAATCAGATCTTGGAGGTTCAAGGATTAACATCAGGTTGGACTAAACACTCATCCTTACCTCACTTAGCATTATCCAGTTCAAACTGTTATGACCCAGTACACGTACTCTCATTTCCACAACTTTTCCAATCTCTTCAGGTACTGTGCCATCGGCAAGACCAGCAGGTGTGAACATGCCAACACTTTTGTAACTGGTCAAAGGAAACTCATACTTCATGAAATTTTTCTTTGCCTCTGGTGATCCTTCCCTGCCAGGCTCTAAGGACAAATTCATGCTTTCATGTCAGTACTGAGGAGTTGATTGCGAATAGACCCCAAACTTAGTGTTGATTACGTATTGTTACCTTGCAAAGAGTTTCTTGTCATCACCTTACATTATGTAATGTTATATGAGTAGCAGTATAAATATATTCAGTTGTCCGTGTTGTTTAGGTTACGTTAAGTTAAGTAAGTAAGTAGTTGCATATCTAGCAATTAAAGTTTTCATGTTATTTTAAAAACATTGGTCTTTGCTTAAACACAACAAGCACCCATTTCAATCTTGGGTGACAAGAGGCACTGTGATGTTTCTTTTGCCCAAGAACACATCACAATGTGTTCTTTAGCCCAAGAACACATCACAATGACTGAGCCAGATATAAAACCCAGACATCTCGCCAAGGAGTCCAGAGCACTAATCACAAGGCCGCCACATTTCCCTATCAATTTATCAATCCCGGTTGACCTCCCTTTGGGAAAGAAGAAGAGGAACAAGAAAAAGGAAAGTTTAATTTCAAATTCTACAAGAAAAAGTGAACAAAGAGCAAATGACACACCTGGCATCTTCTTTGCCTGAGCCAGGGCCGTAACTGGAAGAACTTCCACTGAAGCATTCCTTATGATATCACCAGGATGCTCAAGATTTCCAGACTTGAAACGAAACCTGTGATTCCATAAGAAATTCAATTTCATCAGTGCCATTAGCAGGTGGATTCAAGCTCTCGTTAAATCAAAAACATTCCATGACAAGATCACTCCATTAAAGTAAAGGCAGAACTATAAAATGTTGGGAAACCAAAGAAAAAGGCTGCTTTTGAACATGAAAAGTATATTTGTCAAAATTAAAAATGTTACAGTACTTTTCTATTGTGATTTCTTGATCAAATTTGAATCTCATGACATCATCAGTATGGGGAGGGTAAGCCCAGAAGAATGTCTGCCCTTTGTATGCACGGTCTATGGTGTAGCCTTGATATGGTTCCAGTGATGAAATTGACACAGCCTTGGGGTTTAAGTGAGCTTGGAACAATGGTGCTTTCTTGAAGTCTTTATCCTAGAGATCACGCAACAACAGATACAAGTCATTTTGTTCCTAAAAAAGTCTTCCTTTAAAGCAACATTCCTTAGAGCAAGTTTTTCTCAACAAGTTTTTCCATAAATTGAAATCAAAACCAATAGTTTGTGAGGGATACCTAAAACATAATTGGAATTGTCAGAAGTGATTAACATGTAACTTCTCCTCATACTATTCAAAAGACATACATCATCCAGGTGATGAGAATACTTGAACCTATCAGGTAGAAGTTGTTATCTTGATCTGTAACCAAATTCTCGTAACTAATTTTTAAGGAAATGTTTAGCAGCTAGAGGGGAGAATTAACAATCAGATCTTGAGAGTTAAAGGGTTAAATACACCAGGCTTACAATTAAGTTTTGTTTCTTTCCTTTCAGTGATGATTCTTTGCCAACATGTTGAAAGAGAGAAGGTTTGAACCTTATTCGTAAGTGTGACTTCTCTCTTGCACAGTGTTGCTGCAAAAAGAGAAAATTTAAATTTCTCTGGTCAACATTTTTATTCAATCAATTCACTTACAAAATGAAAAAAAGACTGGTTGGTTGAAAATTTTTGTTCAAAATATTCTGATTTCCTGTTGAGTAATTTACTCTCACTGACACTCAGCTGAAATGTGCTCTGTATCAGGGAGAAGCTTCTAAGCTGCACTCTTAAAAGTATCACTTGGTGTCTGATGACACTTGTCTCAGAAATCTAGGGTGCACAGCTCCTAAAAGCTTCCATGAAAGAGAAGCTTTGCAAGCTTCCTGAGAACAAAAACCAATGGCCCACATCAAATTCTCAGAATTAAAACTCTAAAAAAAGAATGGTAGATAGTGCAGAAAGTTACTATTAAAAACAATTTGAGATTTTGGGAGTGAAAGGGTTAAAAAAGTCGTGTCATAAAAGCCTCTTATACAATCTTGGGAGTGATAAGATTAATACTTAATCCTTTAATCCCTAAGAGTGACAAGGTTCTAATTTCTCCTTACAATATCACTCCTGGATCAAATGTTTAAGTCATGAGAATAAAGGAAATGATCATTAACTAAAAGATGCTCTTGATTGTTAAAGAAATTCTCTTTGTCAGTACCATAGGAAATGTAAAGAGAACAGTGTGAAGAAAATGTATACTGATGTTAGGGTGTAAAGGCTTAATAGTAAAACAAAAGATAACTACTTACTTGATCTTTTTCAGGGTTACAGACTTTGACCCACAAAATGTGATCCATCAGCCAGTCAACAGGTTTGTCTTTATGAAACATTAGAAAGAACTCCACAACCATACTCAAGTCGCTTGAACGGAAAAGCTTTCCTGTTAATCGTGTCAAAAAAAAAATTGAAAGGGGACCTGTGAGTCAGACTGGAGTCTTGCCCAAGACAAAACATACAAAACACCTTTACCAATAAATCCAAGAGCTGAGAACTCCAAAATAAGCCACTGATTTGTTTCTTGTTGAAGTGCAAATGTTTTGATTGTTGAAGCAAAAGATGGTGTGGCCACAATGTCATCTTCCAGCTAAATAGAAAGAGGCAATTAAACTTTTTAACATTGAGGTGATAATCATTTGATAAATAAAATATGTATAAAGTAGAAATTACTGCACCTGAACATAAAATCTTGCTTTTTTCTGGCAGTACATCATCAAGTAACAAAAATCAAGATTCTGTTTTGTTCTCCACCTAAATCAAAATAGTATCCAAAATCACAAGAAACAAACAGTGAAAAAATGGAATAAAAGACGGCTAAGAAAAGAGGATTCCACACCAGGTAAGGCAGTCAGCTGCAGGAGATGCAGGGAAATAACAACTACCGGTAATGCGCTGAATTTAAGATCATAGTGTCTGCTTTTGAGCCTGGCCCAGGTTGTTGTTTTGAGTTCTTGGGCTTAACACTTTCCTCTTACAGTGCTCCTGTAATTTCACCCCACTCTTTTAGAAAAAGTTTTGAGGAAATCGAACAAGATTCTGGAAATGTGAGGGAGACATACAGAAATATTCTGCTGATTGCTTGGTTTTAAAGAAAATATATTGAGCTCTGACAGTACTGCTAAACATACAGCTTGCAAGCCAAGCCATTTGGGACATTTTCCCTTCTCACTCATGCAGGTAGATCTTCATCTTCTACCCATCTTCCTTATGTATTCCACAAAAGTTGCATCACTAGGTGATTTCAAGACATGTTCACTTACTTGACTCTTTCTCTTGAATCTCCAAATGTTAGTGGAACAGTATCCAGATCTGGGTAAAAACTTGCTGAAGGTGAGACAATTTCTATCAATCCTGAATCAACATCTATAGGAAATCTGCAGAACAAGAGATGGGCACATATCAGTTTCAACATTACCCAACACAGTGATTAAAACAGACAGCCAAAAACCAAATAATTTTATTACCTTTGCTGGACGCCATTAGCTACATCTTTACTAAATTCTATATCAGTCTGCAAAAAAAAAAAAAAAAATTTGGAAAATGTTTAGCATTTGATACGTGCACTTTATAACTGCACTTTTGCTGGATCTGCATAGTTTGCATCCAGCAAAATGATACAATCAATTGCAATGTTCCCTTGTAAAGAATTAAAATCCTTCTGGTCTTCAGAGCTTTATAAACATTTAGCTGATGAAGTTTGGATCATACAGACACATATGGACAAAAATTTCCAGTGGCAAGTAAAGGTTGCCCTGTGAAAGCTGGAAAATTACTATTAATAATTCTATCTTGTTATAAATAACTTTTTTTCTAATGAGTAAATATACTTCCCTTCCTTAACCTTTTAAGTCCCACTAGTGACCAAGATAGAATTTCTCCTTACACTATCTACACAATATCAAGCAGACAAGTAATGAGAATAAAGAAGAATATCAATTGGGGGATTATTTGTTGATCCAATTCCAAATTCTCCAAACTAACATCATATGAATTGTATGACAGACAATAAGGAGAATTTACTAATAAGATCTTGGGAGTTAAAGGGTTAAGCTCAACATTTTTTACTCATTTACCTCACCAACAAAAATGACTATAACACAGTCATCTTTATCTTCCTGAGACATTGCATCTAGTAGTGAAGCAAGTGTATCCAATAGGTAGGACGTCCTCTCTCGCTTTATTGTGGGAATTCCAAAAATTAGAGACACTGAAAAAAACAAAGTATTCAATAGATCAATCAAGTAAAAAAATAGACAACTTAAATACTTCTGTGATGCTCAAGCCTTCTTTATTTTGTATATTGAAAATTATGCCCATTTTTGTATTCGATTCAAGGCATTGTTTCATTGCGGGCCTTTGCACCAACTTACTTTACGATTTTTATCCAGGGATTGTCACTCCTTTTATTTTCATTCATTAATAATAAAAGTAAACTTAATTTCTTGTCAGTAAAAGGCTATTGTGTTTATATGATAAACAATTGAAAATAATACACGATTGCTGGTAGATATCATGGAATTTTTCTTCTTATGTTCAAATCCATATCTCCCTTGTTCGCTGTGCTCACTTGTGAGCTATTTATATCGAGTTGAACACTCCAAGAGGAGTTCCATAACTCCGCGCACCCAAGTATTATCCTCTATATCTCCACTACATGATGCACCTGAAAACATACATACCTCCTTGGCGGTCCTTAGATACATGCAAAGCGGGCTTTAGGCTGCCAGGAGAATCCATTAGATGAGGCATAAAATTATAAATACTTGGTAACTGGAGCACATTTTGATTGTCAAAAAATAGCCTGGATGAATTCTTAAAGTCAGTATGAGTAATAGAGTTGTTAGTTCTTCTATTTCTTGCAGCTTCCAATTTAGTCAACTGTTCCTTAAGTGAAATAAGTTCATGAGATCTGGCTGAATTCTGAAATTCTGCATCACGTAACCTTTCTCTCAGAGTGTGTATTTTCTTGATTAGTTCTTCATCTATTTGGTTACTTTCTACTCTTTGAGGTAAGCCTAGAAAAATAAAAAATGTTAAAACAGGTTAGGAAAATTATAAAATTAATAAATACATGCATCATGTCCTATGAAAAAGTTTAGACATACTTAAATTACAGAGAAAGTCAAGCAAGTGAGACCATATACCAGCATAGTTTTTTTTAAATGTGTTTGAGGTACAAAAAAATGTTTTTCCATTTTCCCATTTTTGGTGAAATTATACCAAAACATGCCTTTTACCTTTATGAGCAATTTTTTCTAGTGAAAATTTCTCAACATTTAAACTGCTTGCAATTATCTGATTGTGTTTCAGGTGGGTTGCATCATGAGATCTGTCTTGAAGAAGGAGTGCTAAAGATATACTGTAGGATGTTACATGTAGTTATTCTAAGGCACTAAACCAACTAAATCAATTTATAAAAAGACAAGGGTTTTTTGGCTTTAATTTAGAGTTTAATTGCCATTCTGTAACATAAGTACTTGTTAAAAGCTCCTAAACATTGCTTTCATTTTAACATATTTCCTGATTACTTTCAAAATAAAGACATGTCGCAAAGTGCTGTGGCCAATATCATGGAATGTATTAACTGTTCCAAATTCCAGCTATAACTTTTATTGATGTTCCTTTTGAATAAAAAAAATGTTACTTTTAAATCATTCTACAAAGCTATTTAACAAGAAAGACCAGGCAGTATGGTTGGGTAGTAACCCTTTCCATCCTAATATCAGTAGTCATATTCTCCATACTGTTCTCTATACATTTCCAAAGTGATGACGAGGAGAATTTGTTCAGCAATCAAGAGCTTCTTCAGTTTGCAATCATTTCCTTTATTCTCATGACCTTCATGTGTGATTCAGGGGTGATATTGTAAGGAGAAATTAGATGCTGGTCTCACTTAAGGGTCAAAGGGTTAAGGCCTATCAGACTGGCCCTTCCAAGCTATTTTCATTTTGAAGTGAATCAAAAGTCAACTTGTCAGCCATGCTTGAAACAGTTACATTTCTAACAGAAGGGGTGGGACTCTGAAGAAACTTTACAACCTATCATAAATAACTGGTGTCAAAATTTTTGAAAACCTCTGCAACAGAAAAATCGAGAAAACAACCCTGATCATGATTTGTCTCTGATTTTCTTGGGAGACTGTTAGGGCCCCATCCCCAAGAGTGTTTTCAGTTGGCAATCTATTCCTTTACTCTTAAGACATTAATATGTGATTCAGGGGTGATATTACAAGGAGAAATTAGATGCTTGTCATTCTTAGGGATTAGAGGGTTAAGGCCTAACAGACTGGCCCTTCCAAGGTATCAGGTACAAATTCCATCCTAAAAATAAGTTTTTTTTTTCTGTTTTGAAGTTAACCAAAAATCAACATGTCAGCTATGCTTGAAACAGTTTCTTATAGAGGAGGTAAGTTTCTAAAGAAACTGTGTTGCTGCAATTTGGTTTATCAACTGAGGTGATAATGTAAACTGGCCACATAAGAGGTTTCGAAAGCTGACATTCCCCTTGTTAATTTCATCTGTTAGATTGAATCTTTCTGATGAAGGGCTTACGCTAGAAATGTCACCTTAAGAAACTTTATTTGGCATCCAGTTTACATCATCAACCCAGCTGATAAAACCAAATTACATCTGATTCTATAAAATTTGTACTAAGCTCGTTATATATCAGCTAGGATTTTTAATCATGTTAGGTTTGATTTGCAAGATTTATTTCCAAGAGAACCAAATGTAAACTTCTCAGCCACCCTTAAAAAAAAGTTAATAAGCTTGCCTCCCACCAGCTTGGTTATTAATCATGTTCAGTGTGATTTTTGGGATCAATATCGGTATCTGGGCAACTGCCAACCTACCCCTCCCCTCCCCTAACTCAACAACAGTCAATTGACAACAAGTTAATGTTAATGTTGGGTTAGGGGAGGGGTAGGTGGGCAGTTGCCCAGATACTGATATTGATCCAATTTTTGTTTGAACTTGATTGATTTATGTCTAAAAAATGGCCGAAGTAACTGGCCTAATTCTTAAATAAGAACAGAATCAAATGCTATAAAAGTAGACAAGTATACAGGATGCATTTTAATATGACACAATAAATTTAATTTTATCATTAATTTCAGAGACAAATTATTGATAACTATGCGAGAGCACCAGAGTCTGTTCTGTACCAAATTTTTATCATTGCATCATCATAAGCTCTAAGATTTGCAACCATTTCATTTATGATTGTTTAAAACTGCATTGCTAGGTAGAGAATGGGTGCCTGAAACATCCAGGAGCTTCCACTATTGGCAGCTAGCTCCTAGATGGAGACTGCTCCCATGGCTGGTAAATCCTAGCAACTCAGCCCTGAGCTCCCAAGCAAGAAAGGGAAACAGACACATGTCACACTGAAAAAACAGTGGAAAGAGGATAATAAGTTACCACTCCAAACAATGCTGAAAGTTCACACTCGAAGCACATGCAAGAAGGCCTTAAATGAAGTACTCGTATAATTCGGACACATGCACATATGCAAAAACCACTGACTACTAGAGAACACTGATGTTCTTTGTTGCCAACTCTGTTAAATTGCATTTAACTGCATGAAAAATAGTCACTCCTAAAGAAAGCCACACGTCCATACAAACAGGACATAAAACTCTTTTATTATTTCACTGGTGTGTCCAGCAAGTGATGCTTAATACATTCCAGAAGAATGTAGACTGTTTTTTTTTTATCTATTCATAATCTTAAATTTTAAGCCAAAACTGTGAAAAGAAAAGGCAAATATTCTCGAAACTGTAATTATGGTGTTGTGGACGCTTTGCTGGGATCATTCTTATCTCAAATACTGCAAGTTTTACAAGTACTTTCTGCAGCATAAATAAATTGTATTGTATATCTTCAAATTTTCATACCACCTGTCTTCCCTTAGGGGAAAAATATTTCTTTAGAATTGCATTTTTCCTTAACATTTGTTCCCAAAATGATAATTAGTGAAAACATTCCTAGAAAGCATTATCTATTGCTAAGGCTGTATCAACTACAAAAACGCTTTATCAGTTTACCACATACCTGTGAGGACAGATGAATAAACCATTCTTCTTCATGTACATATTTTACAATATAATTGCCGTAAAAAAATTAAGTAATTCACTACATGTATCTAAGAAGGACCAAGCAAAGTAAAGTACTTTCAATTTCTGAGATAATAAATCTATTTCCTGATTAAAGTAATTCACTAACTAGACATAACGTGGGAAGTCTGAGACACCCTTTAAACCAAGATTTCCTATTATTTTTATCAGCAAATGCTATAAAGAAATTTGTATTCACTTAAATTTACACAGCTTTTATAAATTCAAAAACAATCATTTCTTATTGTAAGAAGCATGTTTAAAATATGTTTCATGAGTCAAGAGCTAACAATGTATTGGAAGTCGTCACAATTTGCCATACATAATTTTTATCATTTTTGAGTGTTTCAGTAAATTTTAAAACAGATACATTATGTTTATGAAAATATCCAGCCTTGACAACCGAGCTTCCTTGATTAACTGCATAAATAAAACAGCACCAAATCATATTGAAGGTGAACCAATTAGTGGTTTCCCCAAGGACAAAAATTTTGACGATATCTTCCTTTTTAAAAACCACGTAGTGGATAGTTGACAATGGTAAAAATAATGATGAAACTTTTGTCTTGAGAATCTAAGTACACGCTGTTATTTCAAAGCTTTATTTTCAAACAAACATGTATGAATATCACGATAAACAAAAATGAATTTCTCGTTTAGGTTCAAATTCAATATCTCTGTTCCCGAAAGGAATCTTTGACTCTTAAGTTAGGTGATTGCTAAAAAAGCCAAGGACTGTGGGTGAAAATTTTGGTTAACTGAGCGCTGTTTTAAACTACACAATTTAGAGTTTGATGTATGGTTTGAAATATTAATGCGGTGGGGCGAAACTCCAGATGCTCTCCCAGTTTTTCGAACAACTAAACCGTTCTGTGACAGAAAAAAATCGAATCGAACAATAATCGGCCTTCCTCTAAGAGATCGTGGAAAACGATTACCGGCGTAACGAGTTCCGCAGTCATTTATGAAGCAGTCGTACCTAACTTGAATACTACTCTAACAAAACGACAGGGACAAATGTTTGGTGAGGGAGAACTCTCCAATTAACAACAACATTGAGAATAACCGTTTAGAGCACTCAAATTCAGCATACTAGATCATTTTGGAGAGACTTACCCTATGCGAGTTCTGGCGAGCGGGTATGCATTAGCACTACCATTGTTTTCAATCTAAATTTGATCCTGAAATTCGGCAAATTATCTAGCGCAATCAACTCAGATCGTATCACCAACTTGGGCCTATTTGCATAGGCCGAGGACACGTCGAAAAACTATGTTAAAAGTGCACGTTAGTGACAGAAATGCATAGACGGATAAACGTTAATAACTTACGTTCTCTCTCCAAAAGAAAATGATACATCAGCGGACACAAAACGATGATCACAAACACAAGGAGTCTGTTCCTTCTAACAGCGGTCCAAATCATCTCTTCTCAACAGTCAAACGTAAACAAATCCGTTTTGCAATAAGACGAACTGCTGCCATCGGTACAACATGGTTTTTTCCCGAGAACCGCAAGCGCCGCGTGAGAGGTCTGAGGTCTAGTTGCCACTGTCGCGTGACCTCTTCAGTCACGGAAGGAATGCCAACAAATCTTTAAAGATACGGCGAATATATGCGCTCAAAATATCGGCTCTTACTTGGTGTAGAAAAATAATATACGTCAGTATACTATCTTTTTCGTTGTTTTCTTATTTTCGGCTCTGATGAAATTCTATTTTGACGTATACTGTGTCTTCTACACTAGGTAAGAGCCAAAATGTTGTTCGACCAAATTTGATGCGTACAATGAAATCATTTCTCTCATCCGGACAGTTTATCACAAAGTGGCAAAAACCTGACGCAAGTTAGTTACGTTATGGTAGATCGCTTTCAGGTGGTGAAGGTAGGCCTGAGACAGGTGTTACTCGGCGGGAAAGACAATGTGCATAAGTGAAAAAAGAGACTGGAACAAGCGTTTCGCAAATAGGAAGTATTCCAAGAGACATTCCTCTTACGCTGGGTAGGGGTGAGAGAAACACGTAGATATATTTCCAAAGAGGCAGTCCTTTGTTGGTTATTTTTCATACTCATTTTGTCAAAATCCTCGCCACCAAGATGTTTCCCGTGACATGACCGTGACTATAAATAACAGCAGTGACCACTAGACCTCAGACCTCTCGCTGAGCGAATAAGAAACACTTTTTAAGGAAATGACGTTTAAAATGTGTTTTCTTATAATTTTAAAAATATGAAGGATACCGCCGTAATTCTTCCGAGCAGAAAGCGTTTTCAAAACGGAACTGAAGACGTCCCGCTGATTTCTGATACTCGCAATTAAAAATAGAAGACCATTCGTTCCTTCGTTCGCCAGCGTGAATCAGCGTGAATCCCCTCAGAAGTAGCCTACCACCGACAACTGTCGTTGAATTTCCTGCATCTCCTTGAAATTACGCTGTTCAGTGCATGTTTAAAACTCCAGCGTGACCCATTAATTTCTCGTCTTTTGTTTGTGAGGGTTTCATGCCGTTCAGTTCTTAAACAAGGGCCCGTTTCTCGAAGGTCCCCGAGTAACTTATGAGCCCGAAGGCATATTTTAAAATCACAATTTAAAAATAGAGGAGCAGGTTCCTGCATCATAACTGTTACATTCTGCTTTTTTTCCTTAAAGTTTAATTGTATAATTTTAAAACTTTTGAAACCCCCAATCTTGAATGAAAACAGCTTTAAATTACGGGTCCGTTAAGATACCGGGATCTTCGAGAAACGGGCCCTAGGGCACAAAGTGTAAAATAATTTATCAGCCGTTTGATTAAGATTTTCTCATGCCAATCGGTTGCCATGTGAATTATCTCAGCGACATCTGTGGTCAGCCATCTAAAGCTTTCACGCAACAACTGAAGCTTGTTTTGCAGTTACCGTGATCAAAATAACCGGGACCTTTGAGAAACGGGCCCTGGGGCACAAAGCGCAATGAATAATCAGCCGTTTGATTAAAATTTTCTCATGCCAATCGGTTGCGATGTGGAATATCTCAGCGATATCTGTAGTCAGCTACTTAAAACTTTTACGTAACGTCTGAAGTTTGTGTTGTAGTTACCGTGATCAAAATAACAACAAAATAATTTTACACGCGCGCGATCCGCGCAATCCAAATTTTGCAGAGAGTAGACTGGGAAAGAAATGAAAACTAATTAGAACCCAAGTCCCGTAGGAGAATAGAGATAAATTCCAAGATGGAGGAGGTGGACAACATAATTATTCACACGTTCAGACAAGTCGGCTGGTACGGTTAAAGTTTTGTTTGTTTCTTCGGTTGTCCCTTGGATAATTTGAAAACTTAGCAATTTACTCGCTAAACCTTTATTTAAACTTGTTGTGCTCCGAAACTTGCTGTATGATCATTAGTTTATAACCCCCAATGTGGCTGTCTCCCTCCTTCGAAATGCTTTGATACATATCGTCCTTAGAGAGACAAAAGAGATCAATAGACCACTATACCGAATCATAAAGATCATAAGCTAGTTAATAAGTTCATGTATGTATTAAAAACTCTAGGAAACTTTACCGTTTTATGGGCCTTAAATAGTGCCCTCGTTGATGACCTGCCCCTCCTCCTGGAAACACTTAGAAATGAAACAACTCCCCCTCCCTCTCGAGCCATTTTCCCTCGCGAATTTTGCTCAGAAACGAGGCCAATAAATGCAAGATGAGTATCAGATTCATAATAATTTTTTGTCTTTGAACAATATGGATTTGAAGTTTTACCCTTTGTGAAGAACTGTTTTATTATTCCTTTTATTTGAGAGGGACTGATACTTACAAGATGCCCAAAAATTCACAGAAACATGTTTGGCTTTATATTTTAAGCTTTGTAAACTGATATTGATTTTAGGGTGATATCGACAGGGAGGGTAATTTCCAGAAAGTGTAGTCATTTTGTCAAGGTTGAGATGATCAATGGAAAGGCGGAATTTGTTGTATTTAAAATACATCCAACTTTTAGCCCTCTGTGTGATTTAAACACATTCCACTCTCTTAATAGTGACATCCCTGAGGATGTTTCAAGTCTAAAGGAGTTTACCACAGCCATGATTGTAGCAGCAACATCAAAATGTCTTCATATGATCAAAGAAGATCTTCAGATTCCATCTGTGTTGCCTGCTAGCATGTCATCTAAGTTCCGTCTTGGAACAACCCTTGCCAATGCTTGTCAGGTGCGTTTTTGTTTTCAGAAGTTTTAAGGGTCTGTGCATGAATCAACCTACTCTGTTTGTGAAATTTTAAGACTGTTTTTCTCCAATCTGCACATCAGTTTACATTCGAGCAACAGTTTAATTGGAGAGCGTTTTTCTATGCTTTTTTCCTTTGTTATTTTCAATGTATATTCCTAAAAGAAATACTGATACCATCCTTTTCATATACAACCTGTCACAATTTTCATAACCTTGACAACAGAAATTTGAAAGAAACAACCCTGATCAAAATTTCTTTATGATTTTCTTGGGAGACCATACCCAAGTCAAATTTATATGGTTGTATTTTGAATTTCCTTAAAATTTTTTGTACTGTTTCCCACCAATGAATAGCTTACAGGGTGAAAATTAATACAATTGTTTGGAAAAGTGTCTTGGTAGTGCAGACTTGGTGTAGGTCAGGTCCCTCAAAATGTTTCTGCTAAAAACCTTTAATTCAAATAGCAACTTCATTCTCTTGAATTTTTCTATAAACACCATGATTATGCCTTTGTAGGACCTTGTGGCTCCTTTTGTGGGCTGAAATTGAGGTTTTGGCCATTTAAAGTGTATTTTAACTTGTTTGCATGCTTGCATGAATGTTCAGTCTGCTTTGTGGTCATTTTTATTTTCTGATTGTCCTCCAAAGACATAATAGTAGTAATACAGTTCATATTCTCAGGTATAAATATGTTTTGGACCCTTTTAAGAGTCATTTTAACTCTCACCTCACAGCTTAGGCTAAAATGACTTTGAGATGGTCCTGAAACATATTTATGCCTGCGAACCTAGCCTCTACTGTTTTATTATACCTATCAAGTCTTTGTAGATGTCACTGAAAACAGTAATACCTTCTCTGGCATTGTTGAGCACTTTCTCTCTCCCACTGTCATTTTTTATTGAAATTGTTTTGTTGATGCAACTTTAATTTCCTTTATTACTTTTCTTAATTTTATTTTCATAAATTCATTTGTATAGGAAGTTGGATACCGTGGCGAGATTGGCTATCAGACCTTTCTATATTCCAACGAAGCTGATATCAGGAAATTGTTTATGTTTTTGGTGGAGCATCTTCCAAAAGAGAGTTCAGAATCAGCTGGTGAACCTTTAGGTATTTCATTTGTTTTACAAAGAAGGTCCTTCTTGCCAGACCTTACATTTTACAACTATTCACTAAAAGTGGATATTTACTGGGCTGTGCAGCAGTTAGGCAGATATTCACCACTAGCCACTGGCACTGAGAAGAATAGTTGTGTTAGTAAAATTATACTGAATCAGTTAGATAATATAGGGCAAAAAGGTTATTTTAACTCATTTATTCCTGCAACAATTACAATATTTTCGGCTGCAAATCCTGCATGAGTGTCAGAGAGAGAATAGAAAAGGATACACCAAGTCTGAGTAGCCATTTAGGGCATGCCGTCAATGCTATCCACTGTTTTAGTATATACTAAATCATGTTATTAGTTGCATAAAGTGACTAAGAGACTGTACAGTGTATATTTATCTCCCTAGAAACCAGTCGGTAAGAGGTTTACCCACTCCTCCCCAGCATTTTATCCACTTTTTACAACAGTTTGCCAATTTATTTTGCTGATATGCTGTGTTTATATATGCTTTCCCAGGCTCATCTGTAATGTTGCACAGGCGAATATCAGCAGAGTTGTCCAAGAGGCTTAAGAGACCTTGGACTCCTTCATTTTGCAAAAAGGACAGCATCAGCTGGAGTGGAACCAAGCCCCAAGTTTGGCACAAAGAGGTACAATCATTTTTATTAACAGACTTCTCTTATTGTCGCAACATTGGTCTCGATCCTGTTCATGTTAATAAAGTAATATAAAGTAAAGTAATAAAGCATCAACTGAGTTTATAACATAAATTGGCCACCATTAAGAGTTTCAAAGCTGACATTTTGAGCATTAGCTCTTTGTCATTAATGCTCTGAAGAAGGGCTAATGCTTGAAATGCCAGCTTTGAAACTCTTAACAGGGGCTGATTTATGTTATCAGCTCAGTTGATTTTACCAAATTACCTTTTTCTACTCTCCCACTAAGGCAGCACCACAGTTTCTTTAGGAATGTACCCCCCCCTCCCTTTTATTCATATCAAAGCAAGTTATGCAGGGGGCCTTGATGAGGGTGACACTTTGAAAAGTCCTTTTGTATTATGTACAAGAGCTGCCAGCTGGCAAATGGTACCGGTGGTGGCTTCAAGAAGGGACATGAATTGGAGAAACAGCCTAGGAAACAGTTGAGATTGAGTAAAAATCTTGATAAGTAACTTGCATCTGTCAGTGTACTTCAAAAACTTGCAGACCACTCTACATAACTGTATCAGTGAGACTCATTAATGTCTAATAATCATCATAATATTTTAAAGGGAGCCAGATCTGTGCGGAGATTCCATGCTTGCCCTGTGAGAGTACCAGAAGGTCTTGGAGATTTAACCAAGAAAATTCCTAAAGGTTAATATAATTGTATTTTGTAAATTGTTATAAATAGTTTGTTTTGTCATCGATTCTGAATCCAGTATTCTGAAGGTAAACAAAATCTGCCTTTGTAAGTGATGCTGTTAAAAAGCAACAAGAGACTTCACGATCTTTTGAGCTGTATTAGCATCCTAGAGAACTTAAAAAACTATCAGGTAAGTATAACAGTTTGCTTGGCTAGACATACACCAAAGTGTTGAAAAAGAAAAAAATAAGAGTTAACATGGATATAACAGAGTTCTTAATAGGGATGAATAGAAGAGGTGACTGTTATAGCTCTTCAATCTGTAGCTCTTGATCAGATCAATGATTCTCCCTGGCCACTATATAATCCCTTTAAATCAGTTGAGATAATTTGGTTTCATATCAATGAAGGTAACATTCTCCAGCTGTCTTTTCTCTTGGCCTGCTTGTTTGAGGATATGGGTTTATAGTGTATGTAGGGAGAATTTGTGTGTGTATCTCTCTTATGAGTTGAAGTGTTACATTCTTACAATTGACTGAGTGTCTTATCTCATTTAATGATCTTTCCAGAATTAAAAGCTTACTATAGCAACTCAATGCCACTCATTACATGCCAGCCATCTTGCCGCCAAGATGTTGCACCATCTGTGTTAGAAGCCAATGCCATATCTGTAACTCTAGCCAATGAGTGGGAAAATGAATGGAACCAAAGTGGATTAGCATCACGGCTGTCCAAAGAGGTTTGTGGCTTGATAGTGAGCCTACTGTTCTGTTCTGTGGGTGATTAGGTATGGAAAGATGTCTAGCAAATGCCTGTCTCTACCTGAAAATGTTGTGGTCTGTTCCTATCTTAGCCCAGGTCACCCTGATGTGTTTTTGGCCATGAAAAATTGCATCTTCTCTCCCTGTAAGAGTCTGTCAATGCTTACGGGCAAAACTGTTGAGGAATCACAACAAAAATGTTGCTAGTGCTATTTAATTTGACCATGAAATCTGATATTGCAGATTAAATTAACATCTTGTCTACAATCATCCCTCCAAAAAGAATTCTCCTCAACCTCCTTACAAAATATGGTTTTCGGAATTTGTGGTTTTTTTCTTGTTACCTCTGCACAAATTGTCTTAGTCAATTTTACCATAAGAAGGTTGATCTTGATGAAAATACTTAAAGTTACTAATTGACTTAAAACTTAAATTTAGGAATACCTTGCTCAGAAGAGGGAGCGTCTGGAGAAGAAGATCAAACAGCACTTACAGAGTGAGCTGCAGAGGGCTGATCTGAATGCTGCAGCAAGTGGTGACCTCAGTGACATTGTTTCATCCCTTTCAGGTAGTTTAACCTTAAAGTCCCAGTAGTGACCTAGACAGAATTTCTCCTTACACTTTAAACATGATATCAAGCAGACAAGTAATGAGAAAAAAGAAAAATATAAATCAGGGGATCATTACTTGATCCAATTCAAAATTCTCCAAACTAACATCACATAAATTGTTTGGTAGACAGTAAGGAGAGTTATGAATGAAATCTTGGGAGTTAAAGGGTTAACTCTTTACACCCTAACATCAGTATATGTATATTCTTCAAACATACAGCTCTCTATATGTTACCTATGGAACAAATAAGAAGGATTTAGTGAAAAAATCAAGAACTTTTTGAGTCTAGGATCATTTCATGAGAAAAAAAAAATTGCTATCAACTAATATATATTTTTTAATGAGTTGAGATTGGAAGGTGGGAAATTAATTGATTCCCAGAAATTATATATTTCCCAGAAATAATTTATTTCCCAGAAATAATTTATTTCCCAGAAATTATTTATGCAGGTTAAGAGGAATCTGCATAGAACCTTGCATCAAACAATTTATCGATTTCAATGAAATAAATTTCTTCACCAGCAAACATAGTAAGTCAGATTATATATCACTTGAACCTTTAATGTGTGATCATCAATTTCAGAGAAGAGACTTCAGGCATTCCAGGGTTTATTGACAGAACTTTTATTTTAAACTTGATGTATTTTTTCATTTCTTACAGACAAAGCTTTAGGTTCCTCTGCACCTTCCAAAGGATCAAGATTCACTCACACTGAACAACTTCAGTTTGCACAAGTAAGGTTATCCTTTAACTTGAAATTCATTTTCAAGAGAGTGATTGATCTCAGAACTGAAAAAGAAAAGTATGGATTGCAGCTTTAAATAATTAGTGGTTCAGTTGCTGTACTAATCAATAGTAATCTGCTTTGTTTAACTTGAAGGAGATTGTTGTCCTGGTCTTTATTTATGAGTACCTTTTTCTTTTCAGGATGAACAAAAGGCTGCTGCCATGGTAGGACTCACTGAGGAAGGTCCTCCTGAAGTGGACACAGAAGAGGTGAAGCATATGGTGCCGGGTGTAAAATGGCTACTGTGTGTTTTGTCCCTCGTTAAGATTCTTTTCCTGTCATGACCAACTCTTTAGTCAACCTTAGTTGCTCGCTTTTAGACAGCCTTTTTAACAAATTGTCAGTTGAAACTATCGAGACACCACTGAGTCTTACATCCAACAAAATCACGGCCAAACTGACAAATCAGTTTTTGTAAAATAATTCAAATAGTACGCTCTGATTGGCCATAAAACCATTTTACATGAGCGTATGTAAACACGGTTTTCGTTCCTCTTTCATTAGTTATTTTATAAAAGAAATGTAAAATGGTTTCCGTGTTTACATAGCCTGATGTAAACACTTGGGAGGTTGGGAGAACACTCGATAAGCTGGAAACCACTCCGCTTCGCGTCGTGGTTTCCTACGCTTATCTCGTGTTCTCCCAACCTCCCGCATGTTTACATTAGGCTATGTAAACACGGAAACCATTTTAGTTTTCTTCAAAACCAAACGGGTTTGTAACACTCGACTGACAAAAACTATTCACTTGACTCTTGTGATGACGACTTGCGCTCAGATATCGAGACGTCATTTACCACTATTGACAACAGTTTTTCTCAGGACTAGCCTCACCCGGACGATCAGACTACTATATCAAGTGTTACCCTTCGGTTCAAATCATTTACGAGATAACAGACCAATCAGATTGATCCATACACCAAGATCGCATTAAATCAGTGCCAGGGTATTCACTGTTCCCTTCAGAAACTGTTTATTTATTTTTATTGTGTTTATTGATTTACTGAATTATTATTGTTTTTTTATGAGTAGGAGATGAGGAAAAAAAGGGAGGAGGAACTCGAAGCGCTGCAATCTAAACTGGGTGAACTGAGTGCTGGCATCGAACGCGATGAACTGGAGATCAAGAAGTCTCTAGCTGGTATACAACAGGTGGGCTCAGTAACTGATCATTAACCACTTAAGAAGCAGAAAAAAAACTTAATCGCCCCCTAATTAGCTCAAGTTGTAGAGCAGGGTAATTAAGTTTTATCAACTGAGTTGATAACGTAAATTGACCGTCGTAGAGAGTTTCAAACCTGATGTTTTAAGCGTTAGCACTTTGTAATTCGCTCTGACGAAGGACTAACGCTCGAAACGTCAGCTTTGAAACTCTTTACGATGGCCAATTTACGTTATCAACTCAATAGATAATACTAAGTTACCCTGTCATACTCTCCCACCGACGCAGCATCACAGTTTCTTAAGAAACTTACCCCTATCTATAGCGCCTATGGCGCTATAGAAATCCAGGTAGCCATATCAATGTCGATGACAACAATTCCAACGATGACGATAAAAACGTATCAAGTTTAAGTATTTATGGTGGTTGATCAATACGCGAAAAAGCGTTGAAAAATGCGAGATGGTGACGTGGACGATTTTTTCTCAGGCAAATGAACAGATCGCTAGCCAGAAGACCAAAAACTCTGAGCAGGAAGAATTTTACAAAGTGAAGAAAAGAACAATGGACTTGCTGCCTGATGCAGAGAACAACATCGCTAAACTACAGGTATTCAGTTCAATTCATGTAAAAAAAATTTTTTTTTCTGGGTGTATGCCGTTTTGTCCAGTTCTCTTTATTTACTTCCCCTCCCACTGCGTCCCCTTTCCTAGTTTGCCCACAATCATTTTCCTTTCATAATTTCGCGAGAAAGCGCAAGGCAAGCGCGAGATTGAGCAGCGAGGAATATTCGGTTCAGGAAATTTTTACTTAATCTAGAGAGGGTTCACGGAGTTTTCATTTTCTCTTTCCCAAACCCCATCCTCCACTCGCATTCGTTATAACGCCAGCTGTTCTCATTTCCCTCGTGCATTGGGCGATGATCCAAGAGAAAGTACCAAGCTTTTAAACAGACTAGTCCTCTCCTATTCCCTGTCTATATCGGCCTTAATAACCCTCCCTTCCCCCCCCTTTTTTTTGTCTAAAAATCATTTTAAATTCATATTTCTAGAGTGTTGTAGATTCCAGTGCGCAGCGACTTGTGAACTTGGCTCAGCAGTGGGAGCAACACAGGGCTCCTCTGATTGATCAGTATAGGGAGTTGAAACAGCTCAATGCCAACAGAGCGGTTAGTATTTTCCATCTTTTGTATGCGACTTTTCATTTCTTTGGTATTCATGTGCGATCTAGTCGCCAAATAATGTGAAAAAAAAAAGTGAAAGTTGAGTAATTGCAAGAAAGCGAACCACAGCCGTAGATGATCGCATTTCAGTAGGTTATGGGCTTGAATCTTCGTAAATGACTTGTGAGATTCTTTTGTGTAACGTTTGCGATAAACAGATTTACAAGATGATGCTCTACTTTTTCCTGTAAGAAATGAATTGATAAATTTCACCTACTGATAGTTGAGTGTCAAAACGAATTCAGTGTTGCATTGATTGGTCTACAACTCTAATGCCACCATTCCAACCACTCAGATTTAAGAACCAATCGCGTCTTTATCCCTTGCGTTTTCCCGCGCTTGAAGCCGACCACTCGTGTGTGACCCACTGTCTCAACCCTCAGTGGCTTCTTGCAATACATTCCTGTGTTCTGTATGGCTATTCCTCTGGAGTGCGATATGATTACTTCGCGGGTTTTGGTTTCCGTCCACCAACGTAATTGGAAAGGGCTCTATCGCCTTTAAAGCATAGACAGGCGTCGTTAAATTCACAGCATTAACCCCTCAGCTTCGCACCAGGCGAACAAACAATCACTCTAACATGACACTGACATTCAGTTGGTGCTTAAGGATTTTACTGCTAAAAGTGATTAATTTCTCTTAGAAAATAATTGCATTTGCTTGTTCATTTTTTTTTAATAAGCTTTGCTTTGTTTTTTCTTTGTTTTTGGTTTCTTGATTTCAGTCTGAAGCTCAAAAACAATTGGAAGAGATTAGATCTCTTCGAGAAAAAATGAAGGAAGTTGCAGATGAAGCCAGAGGGAAAGAAGAACTTCATAAACAGCTGGTAATACGGTTAAGTGGTTTTTCATCTGCCCTCAACAATGTTTCTAGCATCCCAGTCAAAATTTTTCTTCGCTACACCAGCGATCTAAATATGAATAATTCTGAAGCTTTTCAGAAACATTTCTTTCAGCGTCACTGTTTTAAGTACACTTCGCAGCGTGGTACTCAGAGCCAAACAAAGAACAGGGACAGACCACTTTCGACTTAAGGTCGAGTGTTTACTTGTATTTGAAAACATTTCTTGTTTCTTTTGAAGATTGCTGAATATGAGACGATGAGGAAAGATGTCAACAGGTCCGCATACACTCGGCGTATCTTGGAAATTGTAGGAAACATCAAAAAACAGAAAGAAGAAATTAACAAGGTAAAACAATTTTCAATTTGTTGAATATACTCCAGGTTTGCTTTGATTTTAGTGTACCACGCTCAATCATTGGTCACCAAACCTCGCTCCAGCTACTCGACCAATCAGATTCAAAACATAATTAAACGCGACTTGGTCCGTCGCGTTTTCCCGCGCTTCAGCCGGGCATTTTGTTGTGTTCTACCCTGAATTCTTACTGGCTCAATGTGAAATTGAAAGGCTCTGTGATTGGCCTAAAAAATCACGTGCGAATTGTTTGACCAATCAGTTGGAGCACCAAAGCCAATCGTGAATTAGTCCTTCATGTTTTCCTGCGTTGTTCGTTTTTATTGGCCGAGGTAAATTGCTTCTGGTTCTACTTTACTCTTTCGAAAAATGCTCAATATCTTAATAAGCTTGGTTTTGAAAGTCATTTGAAACTCCATTGAGGCGTTTTTTTAATCTCCTATCAGTGACCAAGGATTGAATTTATCGTTTTCATTGAGTAGTTTGAATTTTTCTTTTTCCTGTAGACTTTGATCGACACGAAAGATCTTCAAAAGGAAATCAATCAATTATCTGGGAAGCTGGACAGAACATTTGCCGTCACGGATGAACTTATTTTTAGGGTTTGTAGTTTGCGATTGTTTTTTGTGGCGGGATGAAGACCATACAATCAATTAGAAGAATTCAGAGTAAAGCAACTGCTTTTATTGAGAAAGTTTAGATTGTTTCCCATTCATTTTCATTCGCGGGCGGTCATTCACGACTATATTTCAGTTGCAGATATTCAGGTGCGACAAGAAAAATGTTGATGTGGCTTGTTAAATCAGCTGTCATTTCCCTGCAGATTGAATTGAATGCAGGATCTCAAAAAAATGTTCATATTTAGTCAGTTTTGATGGTTCGTAATAAGAGCTTTGGATTTCATCGCTAAATTTGCTCAATCATTGACAATGCTAGATGAGATTCAGCATGAATCATAAACCCTTTCACCCCCAATATCTCTTTGGTAACTCTCATTACCTTCTGCCATATGACTCTTTTGGTGTGAGTTCGGAGAATTTTGTATTGGATTAATTAATGATCCCTTAATTTATATTTTCGTTTATTCTCGTCATTTGTCTTGCCTGATATTGTATTGGTATTGTAAGGAGAAATTCTGTCTTGGTCATTCATGGGAGTATAAGTACAAGGCCAAGGTTCATCAGTGTTATCTACGGAAGTCGAAAGCAAAAAACCCGGGCCTTGATGATTCTTGATATCCTTCCAAAGCTGAATACAATATTTTTTTTTTACTATGCACGCTTTAAAACTATTTTCTTCAAGTACGACGCAATATTTTTTGGTATAATGTCTGCGGGTATGACGTAACGAAAACAACGCCTGCTTGAAGAAGCAGCGTGCTTACAGCTAATCAGAATCTAGGAAGTGACACTGTCGTTTAATAAGATTTGTTTTCCACCTGTTCTTCTGCAGGATGCCAAAAAAGACGAGTCTTGTCGCAAGGCTTATAAATATCTCGCTAGTCTTCACGAGGTAAACTTACATCATTCATTACTTTTTCTTTGTCAAAGTACTTTTGTATCGATAAAGGCTTTATAGAATTAAGCCCTAGGGGACTGTTTTTCCGTGTTTACATAGCCGCATCCGAACACTGCAGAGGGGGTTGGCCCGAGGAGGAGGGGGAGGGGTGGGGGAATTATTTAATATTGTATCAACCCAAGACGCTGTCCAGGCTTTGCATAAGTTCCGAGAATTCTCTAGTGACATGTAACCTCGAACTCTTTATGAATTGAGAAACGGGTGAAAAAACACAACGAGATTAGTGAAGACTCTACAATAACTGTTTCCGTGTTGTTTGAGTAGAGTGTACTCGCAAGTGCGCAAAGAACACGCGCTCAAGACAGCTGTCACGCGAGAGGCGTGGCACTCGCGCGCATGACCTCCTATGTCTAAATAGTTGCGGTGTCGGAAAACGTTAAAGCCTTTAAGTTTGTGTTTATCACATAACATGAGAACGTTTTTGTAGATGGGATTCTTCAGGCAATTTGTATAAGGGTAGTTGACAATGCGCCCTATCAGGAGGGGGTTCCATCAGTGGCTTCAGGAGTTAATGGTCGAGAGGTATCATGTTGTGTGATTATTGACCTATTTTCGGCGATCCTCGTGTGTTTCAGAACTGCAAAGAGCTGATTCAGTCTGTAGAGGAAACGGGATCGATTTTGAGAGAAATACGAGATTTGGAGGATCAGGTATGGCACGTAACGTAACGTAACGTAACAGTTACTTATCTCAATGTAGTTTCACGCACGAGCCGAGTAACCCAGTGAAACAACTGTGAGCTACATGTTCATCACCTGATGGGAAGCTGGTCTATCTCGCGTGCCCTAAATTTTCTTCTGGATAGCTGGGAGTCAAGTGGGAGGAGGGGAGTTTGCACTTTTTAGCGGTGCGATGCGCCGGTTCGCACTGTGTCGTTGAAAAGCTGACCAAAGCAATCGCGCGCCTCACCGCCATCTACAGATTTTACCTACCACTTTGTCTGTTTTAACTGACAGTTCACAGATTGATATTGAGCAATGTCACAGCTGCCATTAGCCTGTTCCAGGCCTGCAGTTAGTTAAACGGAGCAAAATAGAAAACGGCGTGATAGAAGTAGATGAGTGAAAAAAGCAAAAAGGGTTTTGGTCGTTTCATTACGTGACCCTACCCAGCCCCCCTCGTTTTTTAACTCCTCAGCTACTTTAGCGCTGTTTATCATCGTGCTTCGTTTTACTAACTGAACGCCTGGAACAGGTCAACCTGCCATGTTGTACTCTCTTTTAACCCTCTACAACCTATCATCAGCACGGAAGCTCTCCATACCCGTCTCTATGCATTTCGTATGGTAGAACTATCGTACTTCCAAGGAGAATTTTTCCAGCAATCAAGAGCTCCTTGAGTTCGTGATCGTGTCCTTTATTCCTATAACCTTAACGGTTGACTCAGGCGTGCTACTGATGGGAGAAAGTATATGCTTGTCACTCTTAGGGGTTAAAGGTTTATTTATTTCTATCATTGTAGATTGAAATGGAAAGTCAGAAGAACACAGCAACAAACCTCGAGCGAATTACTGCAGACTACAAGCAGATGAAAGAAGAGAACAATACCTTGACGAAGAAACTAAAAGCGGCCAAATAAAAGAACCCAAATAATTTTTATTCAAACATATATTTTTGAAACAAATTATTCCTGACTGAATGATCAATTTGAGTTAGTTGAGGTGTTTTTGAGAACACTGTTTTTGATCATTAAAACTTCAACCGAAATTTACTTGGTCGCAATTTTTTGTTAATTGTTCCTGGTTAATGTAATTAGGGAGAGAAGTGAGACGTTTATGGCAAACGGAGAATTTGAACTTCTTGCCATGCACTTTTAGCGATTGTGGTTTATTTTGCTTTCAACAAGTGGCAATTTTCCTCGAGGGATTATCCTTTTGGATGAAGAGAGAGAACTACTCGAGTTAAATCTCTTCAGTCCAACGGTGCAACATACGATATGGATCAGCGCGGTGTCTTCCACATTTCTAAATGAGTTTGCGTTTACCTCTTCGTCAGAGTTCACGTTTGCCGTTTGCCAATGCCGTAAACGTCAGTTCTTCAACTCAGTAATTTTTGAGCCAGTCACAAATCTCCATCTTTATTTTTCGTAATTTCAATTTTTTTTTCAATATTACAATCAACATATCCATCTCTGATTTCACACTTTTTTCAAGTGTGGGTATTCCTTAACTAAGGCCTTCTATGCATCTATGAATTGCAATTCTGCGCACCGCGGCACCAACCCGTGCTAAGAAGTCCCTAGGCTGGTTTCTGTCCCGGCCACATCATGCAACGCGCTCATCGTCCCTTTCCCCTCCTCCCCCCTTCCCCCCCCCCTCTCCCCCTTCCCTCCTCCCTCCTCCCCCCCCAAGTCCTCTCTTGTCGGGCGTGACATTCTGAAATACGCCTTCGAAGGCGAGACTATCATCACGTTCTTCTTTCATACATTTCCAGCAATGAAACAGGTGGCAACCAACGATTAGTCCTCCATGAGCCGTCTATGACTGCTTTCTATGATGCAGAGAAAAGAACCCTTGATCGCAGCCTATGTCTATGCATGATGCAGCCTCATATTCATACCAACGCCTAAGAAATAATCGAAGTATAACCCAATCAGTTATTTTTAAATAGTTATCCTTCGAATTTTGACGTAATGACGTTCAATGATTAATTTTGTCCATGTTCGTATCGTTCGATGATACGTGCTACGGAGGTGTAAGTACCAAACACGAGCATCAGTATGCCTGTCACCATGATAACTCCATCCTTTATGAAAATAGAAGTGGGAATTCGTCCGTCGCCCTCTGAAGCTAAGGTAAGGACATGAATAAAAATTGGGAAGATAACAGCTAAAGCTGTGCAACCAACGGAGCCGACCAATGCGATGAAATTATCCAGTTGAGGTACACTGACTGCCATGATGCCTACAAAGAAATAAGACGCGAACATATTAGCTTAGAAGCTGGTCATTATCGCGTTCAAGAATTATTCTTGTTCTCTCGTTGGCTAATTCTCCATTTATTCTGATTGACGGTTGCGGTTGCATTGCTGATATTTTTACAACACTCACTGTTAATCGACCAAAATTATCGCTCATTAATTTTCATTAAAATTCGGTGGGTACTTACATGTTAGAATAACTGTCGCCGCTCTGATTCCGTAGTCAGCCCATGTTTGATATTCCTCAGGCACATGTTTGAGGATCGGGGGTTGAAGAATCAACATCGGCACGTAAAACTGAATAAAATACGTCAGAAATATACAGGTAGAATACAGCAACTTTACTCCTGTATATATTCTGTTGAGAAAACAAACGCAATTTGATTTAAGATGTAACTACCTCAAAGCAAGCCGGATAGCTTAGGTAGTAGAAGCTGGGGCGAGAGAGCGCGGGAGAGCGGTCACGCAAGAGCAGAAATGCGACATAGTGCTCTTAAATGACTGTGAATATATGAAAATTCTTTATCCGCAGTTCACATACATGATTTTCATATATTCGAAGTCATTTATTCGTCACTTCAGGGGTTTATTTCGATCCTACATTAACATAACAACCAGCTCCCAGTTGGCTAGTTAGCTCAGTTGGTAGAGCACTGCACCGGTATCTCAGAGGTCATGAATACAAATCCCGCACAGGCCTAAATATTTCACAACATTTATTTTCACTACTGCTCAAATAGTGCTCATTGCTGCGAAAATCGCTTTCATTTTCATAGTGCTCTTAATTGCAAATTTGCCACCTCTGAAAGTTGTTCGTTATCTGTTCTTTTTTTCTTCTTCTTCTTTTCTCTTATTTTGTAAGTATTCACTGAGTAACCTACCCTTCATTTGGAAGATTCAGTGTAATGCTGCCTCTACATTCGTCTTGACAAAAGAGGTATCCCAGAATTCCTAGCAGCGAGAACAGCAATGTGACGACTCCCATACCAAAATTAAGAACCAAACGATAATCCTGAGGGGTCGCCATCTTGTTTTCAATTGGCAAAACCTAAGGATGACAGGAAAATAAAATGATAAAGGTATTTAAGTTTGCGTGGCAAATGCCACCACTCGAGACGTTCTTAAACAATTTGACTTATCCAGAAATTTGGTCGGTTGGCTGTCAAGGCAAACAGTGTAAGAAACATGTTTCCGTGCGCAAGATGAGAAAACAAAAAAGGTTTTCGACTTATTTTAATGTGACAACCCCGAAGTCTTGGATTTCGGCGATTGCGGCGAATGTGATCGTTCGACGGGTGTAAAACGGCTGCATTCTCTGTCGTCTTTCTAGTTTTCTCACATAGGCACACTTTTTCACTCCTCTTCCTTTTTCGATCGTTACCCCTAACCGACAACCCGGCTAGGGAAAGATCTTTTTACTACTAATAGTAGGGAACTTAAGCAGTCCGGACGACAACGCCGAGGAAGACGTCGATTAAAAAGTGAATCTATATCTTAAGAGAGAATTTCGCGAATGGCAGAATGTGTTTACCATCTCCTACGGCACCACACCTCAACTCTAGCGCAACATATGTGAGCAGCTTTGAGTTCCAAATGGAAACTTAAAAAATTTGCCTTCTGGTTTTCCTTTGTCAGACCACGCAAGTTTTGGCGATTTCACGGTCTTGTTTTGTGGAAAACAGCTTAGAAATGTTCAATGTTTTAAAGTAAACATGCTGAGCTATTGTTCCGCCCATTAATACTTTTTTTTGTCGCTTCCTCGTTGTTGTCGCCGTCGTGGTTTGCTAAAGCTCCTAAGTGACTTCAAACATACCACGCCGATTCCCTCAAAAGCATACATAGCGATTCCAAAGAAAACGGGAAAGTTCGACCATCCAGCGAAACCTGGCAGTTTCTCCGTATGTTGAATGTTCCTAATGAGGTACTGAAATATGACAACTAAGGAAATGCCACAGCAAATGTTAGCGATCATCGAGAGCGGAGCTAGGGTGCGAAGGTCCCGGATGAAGGACAAGAGGATTATCGGAACAAGCATAATTGCCATCCACGATTGAACGTCAAGAGCGTTGGAGACCTGGGAAGAGGTGAAAATAACATGTACTTATTGACTGAATGGGACGGCTGAACGGATAAATTTATTGCTCAAAGTCATGATGTGCGCAACAACTCCAACAATTCGGATTCTAAACTAGGGAAATTTGAAAAGTAGAGAAAAACAATCGTTTGTCTTACCTGCTGAAGATTGTTAGCAATAAACACGAAATACACACTGCAGAAACCCAGCTGTGAGATACACAAGAAAAAGTTCACAAGGTGTCTGATGATGAAAGAGAAACTATGCTTAAATCACGTCTTAGTGGAGAACAAGTTGTAACGTTTCATTGCGTCGGACTGGACGAAAAACCCTGGCTACACTCAATACCCGCTGGAGTTAAATCAATGCGAATCAATAAAAACGTAGCTGCGGCGTTTTTTAATTGAAGACCAAATGAAATTAATTATAATGGCCCAAAATCAGAGAAAAGGAAGAAATTACTCGGATTCCAATAAAAGTTCAGAGCAAATATTTGTATTTCGCCTGAAGGCGGGAAAACATAGGGAACCGACTAGGTTGCAACTGATTTCATCGCCGCTTTGTTGATAGAGGACCTGACAGAAGTTATTCAGACCAATCATAAAGAGTATCGATGCAAAATAAATACCAAATCAAACTTGTATGAAAGTTTCTTAAAATTGAATTACAAAGATTTGTGAAGAACTGGTGGTCATGTAACAACCTGGGAGACGGCTGGTTGTTGGATGACCCTGAGTAACAAGCTTATGCGATGATGTTTTAACACCGAAGTCGCCATGATTACCTGCCAAGGTGAGCTTTCTTTGGAAAATGACGTCTGATGCTCTCCTCCGCAACTTCTCCATAACCCAATGAAATTACTCCAGTTCTTAAAGAGACAAGAAAAAAAAGAGAGCAGAGACATAAGGAACCAGGTATTATTTATTGTCCGGGGGGATCAGTCGTCGCTGACAGAGTATAAAGGGAGGTTTATAATAAAAAAAAAATTGACTGCCAATGAGGGGGGGATCAGGTAAGTTTTATTGTGAAAAAACCAAAATTCTCCGAAAAACCAACCCTCCCTCCCCAGGCGATAGATAAGGGTCCCTTTGTCTGCTAATTAACACTTCCACTCCCGAGATCTCATTAGTAATTCTCCTTACTGTCTGCTGTACAATTCTTCTGATGTTAGTTCGGAGAATTTGGTATTGGAACAACTACAATTCCCTTAATAGATATTTGCCTTTGTCCTCATCTCTTGTCTGCTTGATATTGTATTGTTCTTGTATGGAGAAATTCTTTCTTGGTCACTAATGGGAGTCCAAGAGTTAAGGGTTTCTTCCTCAAGTATAATATAAGTGACCTACTATGGACCGACACTGTCTGTATGGGGGGGGGGGGGGAGGGAAGTACTACCTTTTTTTCCCATGGCCGAGGGTCTGGAGGCAAAGTGGCTTAGAGTAACCGTTCCAGGTAACATCTAAGAAACACCAATTGAGCTGAACAGCGCTGTACTTACCTCAGAGATAAAATGTTACTACATTTGACCAACAGATGCATACAATGGATTGTGATTCCCGCAACTGCTAATAGTGCTAATGGACCCACCTGCAGGGGGAAAGGGGAATGATTTAGGTATTTATGACTATTGTTTGTTTGTTTTGTTTGTTTTTTTTTTCATTCCAGAACATTCGTGTTGGCGATAAATTGTTCTTAGATCCAGTTGTTGAGAGAACTTTAGTTACTATTAGCAGAGTTATACATTAGCTATCAGCTTTTCAGAATTCTATCTCAAAACTTACCACAATCCCAGCATGCATCATCGCCTCAGGCAATCCCAGCATACCTGTTCCAACGTTTCCTCTCCAAAGATGCATCAATGTCTGCATGTTACTACATATGAAGACAGTCAAAAAAATCAATGAGATCTGATAAAAAATTTCGGCTGATATTAATAATACGACGCTGATATTGATTGGAATTTGTTCGGGTATGAGACGGTATAATGCTTACGTTGTGGTGTCCTCCAGATTTTGCCGTTTGTCTGTTTCAGATGCAGCAGGGCTGGTGCTTTCACTTGCGAAGTCGTATAAATGTTCTTCGTCTTGCCCGCCGACAAAGAGTGAACTTTCATCTCCTTTACCGATGTGAGTCGAAGCGTTGGATGTCGCAGTTTGATTGTCCTGGCCATTTTCTAGCTTACTGTTTGATCCCTGCGACAAAAAATTAAATTTAAGTGACAGTAGAAGTTGCAAAAATGCGACCCAATAACTCGACGGTAGACCCAATCTAAATGATAAAAGACTGCATGAGCGCTCTTTACCAGGGGGTTTTTGTTGAGCGCTTTAAGTCTACTACTAAGCTCTATTCAAACCGGCGTCACCTTGACAAGAAGAAGCTGTGAAGAAATCAAACGTAACATGACGGCGTGTTTTTTTTGTTCTCTTTATTATTTTTCCAAATTGCATGTTATTGAATCAAATGTTGTGTTGAATGAGGAACTCACTGATGCGAGCGAAATGTCATAACTTTTTTTATTATCATTGCTATTCAACAGACTCTTTAAGAAATGCAACGCCATTAGGAAGGAAGAGAATCGAATACTATTTTATAGCACGTACCCAGAAGGGAATTTCAAATAATTCAATTTTAAAGCTTTGAAGCTCTCCATCATCTGTATGTATATGTTCGACTGAAATAATCAGTATAATCTTTAATCTTCTGCCTTCGTCAAATTGTAAAATAAAAACATATACAACACAGTGAAACGTGTCAAAACCGTAGTTATGCAATGGAGGGAAATTCATTTTATTGAGTCGGTAAAGTTACTAGATTGACTGTGGTGTCTATGTTACTGAATTAGGATAAAATTTCCGAACACGGTATTACCTGTGAGGGGATTCAATACATGAGAATTAATAATTACCTGAACTAGAGGTATTTTCTCTTCGCTCCCAGCCATTGGCTTTGAATCGCTTTTTTACCAACTCGCAGTTCAGTTTGATCAAACGACGAAGTTCTACTAAAACAAAAAACTGCCACATGTGAAGAGGAGGCGACGTTGAGGAAATTTTTCGGTTAATTCCGACTCAATTCGTATGCCCTGAGCGAAATTTTATTATTTATGATGTGAAAGAAAGCAAGCCGGGATGAATAAATTTGGTTATAATCAACCAATAGGAGGTTCTATATCAATTGTTTTAGCAAAAACAATTCAATGATGTCTCGAAAAGCTCTGAAAGCATTTTTATCTTTGAAACAAACCAGGGCGCTTTTGTTCTCTTTTATAAGCGCGAAGATAATATAAAGTTTTGGACAAAGCAATGATACTAGCTGCCTGCTACTTATTGCGCAAGCTAAGTTGTCTACAGCAGATTAAAGGCAATTTTTCCACAAAGCCATGTTAAAATCAGTTGAATCCTTCTCATGAGTGAAGATATAAAAAAGAATCCCGAGAGTTTGAAAGGTATAATCGCGCGAGTATTGCTTTGAACAAGTTAAAAATCTTGTTATTTCAAACGATTTGAAACATTTCGTGCAATGTTCAAGCCCGTCGAGGTTACAACAATCAGTGAAATGAATTCAAAAGTAACGATCAGAACAAGGAGCGAATGGATTCTAAATTCTCCTCACAACATCACTCTTGAATCAAATGTAAAGGTCATAGAAAAAAAGTAAATGATCGCCAATTGAAGAGGCTCCTGATTGTCGAACAGATTCTCCTTGTCAGTACCATAGGAAATGTAAGAAGAACAGTATAGAGAATATAGAAACTATAATTTTAGGGTAAAAGGGTTAACACGTCGATCCAAATTTTCTCGGTTAAGTTCTGACGCTAACAAAGAAATATTAAGCAAAAGTGACTGAGGAAGTTTCCTTTTCAATGACCGAAAGAAAGAAGTAGAAATTTTCTGCCAAAAAGGACAGAAGAAAATTTTCCCAACAAATTGAAACGGGACAAGCCCTAATGGCAGCCCAAACATGTAACTGGCAAACAGTCTCAACTCGAGTTGCTACCTGGGATTTTAAAAGTGCTTATACCTGAACTTTTTTTTTTTACCCGGCACTTAGTTGCGAGCTCATTTCTTTACGTCCTTCGTCGTCTTCACTCTAATTTTTTTTTTATTTCAGAATTTAAGTATTCATCCAAAGGGAAACGAGGATATGTACTGATTCCATTTGGATTTATCTTCATTTCCGACCATTTCTCTCAGATCCGATCACATAAAGTTTTCTCACTCGTGATAGCTTGCGAGGCTATCATCGTTACCGCTTCAGCAGGAGCGTTTCTCCCCCTCCTCCCCCAGGGAAGAGTATAAGGCCTTGAGCATTGCAAGCTAGCGAGAGTTCTGCAAGGGGTTTAACATAAAAAATTATAAGTTCCAGACCCCTGGCACCCCTTTCCCGCGAGCGGAGAAACGCGCGTCCTGCAGCGCTTCGAACGAGGGTTTACTCACAGGTTACACTCATGACAATCACGTGTAGCAGCTTAAGGAAGCCAGTTTTTTGCCGTCTCTCTTCAGATGGAATTAAAGTCTTATAGAAGGAAAGCCCAGGCCATTGAAGTTCATAAAAATGTGATAGAGTCTCTAAGCTGACGTCCGGAGCACTATTTCTTCATCAGAGCGAAGGGTTAACGCTCTGACGAAGGGCTAACACTCTGACGGAGGGCTAACGCTCTGGCGAAGGGTTACCGCTCGAAGCGTCAGCTTAGAAACTCTTTACGGTGGCCAAGTTACATTAATTTGATAAAATCCAAATTATCTTGTTCTACTCCCCCAACGACGCAGCACCACAATCATTCCCTAATCATTCTAAACAGCATATGGCAGTCTGCGGCCTTTCCTTACATCTAGGCAGTTCGGAAAGCCGCAAAACACTAGAACAAAAATTTATCTTCCAAATCGGCACCCTTAATCCCCACGGAATCAACGAGCGCTTTTCATTCAACTAATTTACTCCTGTTTTCTCGTCATCATATTCCCACCAATGGCGTAGCTCCACTTTCCAAACCCACACACAATCCACAATTCCTCCAATCGCTCTGACGAAGGGCTAACGCTCGAAATGTTAAAAAAAAATTTTTAGCTTTTTTACCCTTCGCGGTGGCTAATTTACGTTTTCAACTCAGTTGTTAACACTAAATTACCTGCTATACTCTCCCATTGACACAGCACCACAGTTTATTTAGAAACTTACCCCCCCTTTATTCATTTGACGCTTCACCACAGTTGCGTCAGAAACTCACCCCCTTTTTTCATTATATAAGTAGACACTGACACACAACCCACAACCCCACAAATCTCTACGGCGACCTGCTGATCCTCGAAGAGGTGGACTTTTCGAAACTCTGAACGCCGCAACACTTCAAAATTATCTTTACAGAAATCGTATTTTCGTACACGAAGTCTGCGAAACACGTACATAGTAATATGATTCATATTCGCTCACAACTGACCATGTTACAAGATCATATTACTTGCATGTCCTGTGGATAAAGTGATATAAAACTGATCTTTCATGTCTGATGTGTCCTTAATCAAGTATTGCATGCTTCTTGTTCAAAACTTTGATTTCAAGTCCCTTTTAGAATTGTGTGGAATTTTGTCAGTGAAATAAGCTAAATTTGTAACTGATTTTAGACAAGGATGTCAAGGGTTATTGACTATCGCGAAAGAACCGTGTCACCGCGTACTGGAGGAAGCCGGATTTTACATTACTGCAATACCACAAAGCGGGATGTTAATCAACAAAGTATCGCTTAAAAAAAATATTAAACAACCACGCAAATTTTGCTGCGCCGGTTTGTGTCTTTAAACTAAGTGCTTTCCCTTGCTCGCCGACGCATAAGAGAGACCTCCCATATAAATTTATATGATTCTATATTTCCAGAATTTTAAGGTAAAACGAAGAGTTTCAAAAATTTCTCTTTTAATTTTTTATAACATCAATATTTTTTGTAAAGGTATTGCAGGGCCAAAGAATTTTGAGTAGGGTACAAAAAACAGATTCTTACAACGTTGAGTTTTGGCTTTTCAAAGCTTTAACCAATTTTTTTAATTAAACTAATGCCATGCATTTTGAAATTTGGGGATACAATGATCTTTGCTATGATATACGTTTATTTCAACATTTTTGCCAAAAATTCCGAATTAAAGGGAAAAGGCATAAATCCGCTAAGTAAAGACATAAGAGTTGTCTCTGCTAATGAATTTTTATTTACCGTCTTACGATCGATGTTTTCACTTTTGATGTAACCGCGAAGTTCGATAACAGATTGCTAATCTTTCTCGGGCGGTAACGGCTGGTTACAAAGCATATACTCCGCTGTGATTGGCTCGTTCTCAACAGCTGTGAAAAGCGTATTCGGAATATTTGTTCCCTCAGCTGTCCGCTGCCGTACAGCTCTCCAGTTTTGGTGTCTCTTAATCGAGGGCATGCATGCTCCTACAAGTTCTATTCCACTGTTAATGTTGATATTGCTGGGTTGAATGCTTCTGTGAGTCGCTACTTTTGCCCTGCGTTTGTAGCACTAAAGATTGAGATCGAAAAAACTTTACGCCGTTTCAAAGCGAGTGGTGCCCAATGACCTTGTAAAGAAACGGCCAAGGTTTGCGCTTTTGCGATTCGGATGTCTCTGCAGCTGTCAGGCTAAGGTCAACTCTGTTAGAAAGTTAGCCCATCAGTAGAACTTTACATATTTTAAAAGCAACGCCGGAGAGCTTCATAAAAATGACTAGCCCATCCGGTTGAAATAGTAAAAAAGGTTATCACGAAGTAGCCTGAGGCAAAACTTTAAGTCAGAATGTTTTTCCTCAATTAATTATGCGCTTGGAATTGCTTAGAACAAAGATAAAATTAATTTGGGGAGTCAAAAGAATCACAATGGTGTTTAATAGATTGCAGGATGGTTTTTCAGTGAATAATTGTATTTTCCTCCAGTGAGTCAAAAATTTATCAGATTTTTCATGAGAAGGTGAATGGAGGAAATTCAGTCTCGAGTTACATTAAACCCTCTTTTGAAAACAAAATAAAACGGAACAACGAAGATCATTGGCAACGAAACAAAATAAAACAAGTACACGATGAACTTGTTAACTTGAAATAATTTTTGCCAAAGGAGCGAAATGTATTTCGCCAAGCTCCACCTGCTGTGGTTTATGAAATTGGAAATCGGAGTGAAATGCATACACGATTACAATGAAACTAAGCCGAAGGCGTTTAGTGTTTTTAGAAATAAGCCAAATGGTAAACCAATCACATCATTTGCATTCAGAAAGAAGCCTTGAGACCTTTTATCTATTGTCTCTAACATAACTGAAAAACTTTGTTTCGACTTCATCGTTAATTGGTCGGGGGTACAATTGTAAACAGGGAGTGACTGCTAGGTAAAATAACAATTAAAACAAATGATTCGATGTAAGGCAGCGACAGCTATCCGTCTTCTGTCCTCGATTTGTCAACTTTAATTGTTACGCGCAAGAGACACATACATGCGAAACAGAAACTGAGAAAAAATATCTAATAAATGTGATGTACATGTGATTCTGTCGCAGTTTGTTTCCAGCACTTGCAGAAAGTGATATTTTGCCCGAGAAAGTTCCGCATGCTGTCACGAAACTTTCCATTCAAAAACCCGTATAGGAAAGGATTTAACGCGCTGTTGAGAAACGTCAGTAAAGTTGTGGGAACTTTGACTGCTTTCGAGAAACTTTGGTGATTTATGGAACCGTAAAATATAAGTAAGAAATACGGGCTCCAACAGATAAGAAAAACTACTATGATAATCCACAGCATTTTGAAACCACGCACTTTCTGCTTTCGTTTGTTTCGTATCGCTTTCGGGGCATACAACTTTTTAGCACGAGACGTGTTAGTTGCAGATGTGATTTCATCGGCGATCACCGTGTTTTCGGGCGTGCGGACAAATGTCGTTTCTCCGTTAAATTGTGAATTACCTTGGGTTACGTTGCTCAATTCGCCAACATTTAATCCTTTGTGGTGGTGAACCCGTCTGAATTGTCTCCTTGCGGTGCATAAGATGGATAAGTAGGTGAAGGCGATGATCGAGAAAGGAGCCACGAAACAACTTAGAAACAGAAAGAAAGTGTATCCGTTGTCGACAGAAGGTTTGCCAAATGAAGGTCGACAAATAAATTCCACAGCCACAAATCTGTAACCTTCTCCCCAGCCGAACACTGGCATAATGGCGCAAACAGCTGCATGAAACCAAACATACACGATCATCATCAAGCAGCTTCTATGCGTTACAAGTGTACAATATTTCAGAGGACGACAGATCGCAAGGTAGCGATCGATAGCGACTAGAGCCAAGGTCAATATGGATGTTATACAGAAGACGGAAAGGAGAAATCCCGTGATAACGCACATCACCTCGCCAAAAACCCATATCCCTTTGATAGACGAGACCAGCACGAATGGCATGCAGAGTACAGATAACAGTAAGTCTGTGGCGGCAAGGTTAAATATGAACGAGTTGGTGATAGTGCGCAAAGAGCGATGAACGAGGATACATCGGCAAATAAAGCTATTGGCGACTGCTCCAACTGACATAACTAGCGTTAGAAAAACACTTTGTGCAACAACCACGGCTGTAGTTCCAGATGATTGCCCTTCCTCAAAAGTTAAATTCCCCGAGTCGTTCATAGTTATCTTGTTTATATCGAAAAAAAGCTTCTCGTTACAATCACTGTAGGCGCCTCCAAAATTCTCTATCTGTGCGTAATATTGCGTTGGCGTCTTAGCGGTATCTTTGTTTGGTTTTCACTGTTTTGTATTTATCACTCGGTTTCCGGCAACGGACTTTTGGGGCAATTTACGGGTCGTAAAGGAAGGTGAATTTCCAAAAACTAACCAAAACTCATGAAGTGATGCGAGTTAATTTTCCGGTGTAAAGATACAGTGATTCTCTGTAGACTCCGATGTTCTTAGTGTTTGTTGTTGCTGTTCAAATATCTTTATGTAGAGGATGAACATGAATATTCAACTGAACCAGGATGACAAACGCTTCGTCGGCGACGTGACTTCCTTGAGACCAATTAAAGAAGTGAGCTAGTTCGTGTCTCTTATTCCAGGGCACCTGCCACTATGCAAATATTCTAGGAAAATAGCGATTAAAAAATCCTGCCAACCCTGACTTACCTACATGTTTCCCCCGTCGACACCTTTTTTTCTCATCTAGCAAACCAGCGATCGATTTTTTATTCGGATAATTTTTTTCAGCAGAATTAGTTTCAGTGAGATGATGAATCATCGACAATGTTGAGTAAAGTCGTAAAGCTAAGTCTGTGCCCATCAGGAAACCTTTTTCATTATTCACATGACATAAAAACCTATAGATCTTTCCTGTTGACGTTAAAAAATGCCACCTCTTCACGAAAATAAAAATTATACAAAAAGGAAATGTCTGGAAGGGAAAAGAAGAAATTGAATGTGAATATGAGTAAGCTTGTAAGAAATGTTGTTATTGAGGAAAAAAATTCTTGTTCTTGCCCCAGAAATATGTATTTAGTTTTTAATTAAAAGAGAAACCTACCATTTGCCTATCGGATGCCTTGTCAACATTAATACCTACCGCTGTGACAAACAATAGAATTTTTCGTTCTTGGCGTTAACTGGGTATGATTTAATGAAGCTTTCAGCGAAGAATGGTTTGGTAAACATCACAAGCAAAGACTGTACAAACATTGGTTGCCGTCAACTCGCAAACTTTGTCATTTTACGCAAATTATCCTTTTGCATATAAGACACCTCCCTTTTTGAAAGATATACAACTGACATCGATTTATTTGAGGTTCTCACCACTATGTTAATTTCATGAAAAAAAAAAAAAAAAAAAAAGAATATTATTTCGTAGCGGAGAATGTCGACTCACTGGAATATGCTACTTTAGTCACCTTAAAACCTTGATCCTATTCATCAGGACAGTTCATAGTGATCTTCATTAGAGTTGTTTGCTTTTTCTCAGGAAAATGTAAACTATGTTCTTTTCTTAGAAAAAAAGAACCCTTCAGTTAATTAGAGGCAAGAACGTGATGAAACATAATACTGTTTCAAAAGTTTATTTTAACCAGAAACGTTCTCCTTGGCCTTGGTCATGAATTCGACTGATTCGGAACATGAAAGAAAGATTTTTAGTTACTACTTAAACATCATTATGTATGATTTTTACCGAGTGCAACAATAACATCGCGAGCGTTTCTTGTCGACTAAGAAGTTTCAATAAAAGGTAGTTTACCAGCCTCGCTACCACCGTCTGTTTAGTCTGTGACCAGGCTCTTGCGCATGTGGGTTCAGCTTACGGCCCCTTTTCAGGCACGTTCGTCTTTTGCACCATTGGCAGCCGGTTATGAGGAAAGTTTTTAAAACTCCTTTAATTCAACTAGGCACAGAATATTTGTTATTATTCTTCTGAAATCTGTGTGCAATCCGAAACTTGTCATCAGGCCAACATTGGTGACCATGGTTACATTGCCCTTCTTCCTCTTCGATGCAATTTTCAAAATGCGATCGAAGAAAGCAACCCTCCTTCCCACACCTCTCCGGGTTTTGTCTTTAGCATTCTTCAAATTAATTTTTATTCTGAGCGGAGTTAGGTATTGTAAAATCATAACATCTCGTGCAATTAAATGATGAGACTTCACTAGTAATTTTCTTTATCTTGTCAAAGCTGAGGAAGGTGCATATCCCTTAGGACTGATCTAATGACGATGGCCTGAGATCAAAATCCGATGCTGTATAGTTATCAGTTTTGGTTAGCGTTTAAGAAAAAGTTTTGAACTTCTTTGCATAGTGAATCAGATTGTTTCTAAGCGTATATCTATCCCGCTCCCACTTAAAATCTCCTCTAGATGCAATTTTACGATCGAAAAGAGCTTTCTGTCTCCATGTCACCCTCTCGATAATTTCTCAAGAAATTCAGACTCAGGCGCAATAGTTGTACACGATACAGTCAGCGTTTATGGTTTTAACTTGAATTCTAGACAGCAAAGATCAAAAACTAATCCACTCTCATCATTTACTCCTTTACATTTCCATGTGTATCAGTCAAGAAAATTCAGGATTATATCAAGATCGGAACCTCCGTCTAATAGCTTTCAATTTTCTCATTACACGCCTTCCAGCAAATGTTGAAGATGTTTGAAAGCTTTAAGGAAGAGTTTTTTTGAAAGAAACTTCTACGATGCGCTTATAAAATAAAACCGAGCCGTAATGCTTCGCAGATCATCCTCGAACAATCATGTAATAAGACGCAAAGCAACTACACAGAAGCGAGGTAAGTTTTTATTTTTTGGTTAAAAAGTGCGATTGTTTTTTCCCTTACAAATCCTTTTATTTCCCTGTTGTGCAGTAGAAGTGCAGTAGAAACGCACTTAGAGGCTCATTGAGCGAGCGAGCTTTGGCCACCTGTTGAGTTTTTAAGGCTTTGTACATATCACGACAGCGCAGAGACTGGTGATCAAAACATTTGGCGGGGAAACAAGATGGCGGCCAAGCGTTTAAAGATAGATCAGGATAGTAATGGTAAAGTTAAGCGTGACAATGAGCGGAATACTACCACAAAGCTTGCCGATGCACTCATCTATATCGTCCCTAAAAAGATTCCTAAAGCAAGGCTGCAAGTCTTAAACAATCTGGCGCAGAAGAAAGGGTTTCTCCTATCGGAACGTTTCAGGTTTGTATGCCGAGACATCAGCTGAGTTGTTAGTACGGTGTGACTAGAGGGTAATAGGGTACCTCCTCGAGGAAGAAGAGAGAGAGAACTGTAGGAGGAATTTTGGCACGTGGTAAATAGTACTGAAAAATCAGTGTGCTATGACATTTTGAGATCATGCATACAATATTCAGCGCGACCAGCACTTTCTCTGAATGCCCCCCAGCGGGGGACATTAGGTGCAAAGCAGCTAGTTATCAAATGAAGTCAACCATAACAATTGGTTGGACATTGCTTGCCAGCGTTTGTACAAAATTTTCTTCCTTTGTCCTAGAATTGAAAATCATCAGATTTTCTCGGGACATACTTATGTTTTGCAGAGACTAGGAAAAAAAGCACTATCATTGCCACAATTCAATGTTACCTGACTTTGGAAATATAATGTCTTAAAAATTTCTCTTTTCAGTGATTCAGTGATACACATAGTCACTGGGTATGAAACTTTGGATAGAGTTCATGCAGAGACTTGAAGAAAAAGTACTGCCATTGCCACAATTGACTGTCACTTGACTTTGGATATATAATGTCTTAAAATGTTTCTTTTCAGTGATTCAGTGACACACATAGTCACTGGGTATGAAACTGTGGATAGAGTTCATGCTTTCCTAGAAAGGTAACCAAATAAAGAAATAAATAGATGAATTAATCCATGTTCCAAAATTCTCATTTAGACATGAATGGATTGGCAGAAACCTATTCAAACCAAAATGTGGTAAAGGGTTTGCATAACAAGTTTTAAGATTAAACTAATTTAAAATGGATTAAGTCCTCTATGGCTAAAAAAAATCATTGTCAAATATATGCTCACATCTGAAACATCACAACTATGTTTACATGCTTTCATCTAAATGTGTCTGTTAACTAACAAGAGTATGCACAGTATCTTTGTTACTAATTTTTATAATGCATCTTAAAAGCTATGAAGTGTGAGACCTCAGAGTGTCACAACTGTGCTGGGTTAATAACTCATGTTTTGGAAAACCTGACTGTCGTGTGGGAAATCTAGTGAAAAAACCCCAGACGAAACCGACATTCAGGTTCTTAAAATAACTAAGGAGAATGTGTTGCCATTGTTACAACATATTCAAATGGTTACACATTCTGGTCTTCTCAGACATGGATGATAAACCATAGGCTCTGTTCTTGCATCTTCTCTGTACTGGTTAGTAGGGAACCCATGCACTTCTCCCAAAGATTAAGGAATATACCTTACATTTGGGCCAACCTGTTTAAATGTTGCAGTTAAATAAATAAAACTTGGACTTGTATGTGGTTGGATGTTTGCTACCACTACATATCTACTGGTAAAATCCTAAAATCCTCCAATTATATTAACCAATCAGCACATTTTCCAAATACCTAATATGAAAAAAAATAGGGTCTCAACAATTATAGTATTTGTAAAGAGAATCCCTCAAGGAAAGAAAAGTCCTGAGTTAGTAATGGAGTCATGGATATTTTTGTGCAAGAGAAACTAGGAACAATGAAGCACACACTTTAGAGATATTTTTTTCATATCAGTGTTACAATAATGGATTACTTTTTTTATCATCAGGCAGCCCGCAAGCAATGTAGAAGTAGTAAATCTTGATTGTAAGTAGCAGGGTATGCATTTGCATTATTGATAAATTACATCTAGCTTCTCACACCAGAGTTTGTTTGGAAAATCAACTTATTTCTGTACATTGGTTTTTTACTCTTTGAATGTACTGGTGGTTTAATTTCTGTGATGTCAAGGAATGAATATGACTAGCAAGTTCTTATCCAAAGTACATGTTAAATCTCTGGAGGATTGATTAGTATGTACAAGAAAAAAGTACTTGTATTCAAGACTCCAGATATTTAGCTGATAGATTTAGAGTGCGTAACGTATTAATAACTTTTTATCTCACCAAGTTGTAGCCATTTGATTGATTGTTAAGATTAGAATATTATTAAGTTTATTTTAATCTGCTGACTGTTCAACAGGGTTAACTGACTGTATAACAGAAAACAAGATAGTAAATGTTACTGATAAGGTCAGGATCAAGTCAGTTGGGGAGTTAAGTTCACAGAAATCCAGTGGGTATGTTTTACCTGCCAACTTTTTTTGGAGAAAAATTTAGCTAGAAATTTTTATCTTCAAATTAGTACCTGCATGCTAGCAGTAAACTATTCATGCCTGAAAATTTCTAAAAATTCCCCAAGATCTTTCAAATAAAATTTAATTAAGTCGTTTGAATTAACTTCAAAGGTGCCCTGAAGAGCAAACTGGTCTTCATTGCTTTCCTTTCCCAAACCAAAGATTTTGGTTCTTAGTGATTGAGTTTTGACTTTCCTTTAATAAAGTGATATTTCCAGGCACAAGATATTTGTTAGCATGCATGAGCTGATGTAAGATGAACATTTTCTTTTCATGAGTGTGAGAACTGCACCCAAGCTGTGGTATTTAGCAACTGTGTAATTAGTAGTAAGTTTAATTATGAAAACGTCACGATCAATATAACAGCTGAAGACAATGTAACACTTGAGTGCCTACATGTCAGTGATAGATCAAACTTTTTTATGAGTAGAATTAAAAGAGGAAGATTGGTTCATAACTACTAATAATTACTCTCATGCTGTTCAGCATGATGCCTTCTACAACAGAATATTCTCAGAGTATATTTCATTCTCCAATGCAGTTAGATCCATGCATGAAAATTTTCTTATCCAGGCCTCTTCACTACTAGCATTGAAATGTGATTTTAAATATGTTAACTTTGCAGTGTTGCAAGGGCAGAAAGCAATAAGTTGGAAGAAACCTCACCCAATGAATATCAGGTAGTACAATGTTATAATTCTCTTATCCACATTATAGTTATGTCTTTGCTATCCAAAAATATATTAATTGATTTTCCTAATAAGTTTTTAGACTTCACATTTTTCCCTTGCAGGACAACAAGTTTGTTTGTCAGAGGGCTACACCTTTGAAGCACCATAATACCAAATTTACTGTAAGTATGGGGTGAAGGTCATTATGAAAGCTAAACTAAACAAACTTTCCCTTAATGTGGCCATTCAGACAAGCAGTTTTGCAAGATTGAAGTAAGGTGCGAAGGGAGATGAAGTGGCATTATGGTTAGCTTGCGGGACTTGGTTTTAAGCAAGGTTCATTTGTGAGTCATGGTATGATCAATTTGTGGTCAACCCTCACAATACCTTTCTCTGCCCAGGAGAATGAATGAGTATTGGTAGCCTGTCTTGGAAACTTGTCTAAATCCATGAGGGTACATGCAGTGGACCAGTGTCACAGCCAGGAAGAGTAGCAATTCTCTTAGCTGCTTCACGCTGCAGAAAATGGGATAGGCTCCAGGGGTGTGAGGCCACAAAGTGATGACAAGGGTATACTTTCTTACCAACACAGCACTGCAGTTTCTTTAGAAACTTACCTCCTTTACACTTTACCTTTGCCTAGTTGCATGTAGATTTAATGTTGCTAATCCTAATGTACAATGTGATAAAAAAATTGCATGTTTCTCTCTAATCACTTTGGTTCTTTTGTTAAAAGTAAGACTGAAATATGTGCATCTAAGTCAAAATTAATGAACCTGCACAGTTTCATTTTGACAAAAGAGTTAATGATATGTTATCTTGCCCCTCTAATTTCTTCAGGATGCATTAGAAATACTTGAACGGCATGCAGTGTATGTGGACAGTACTCAAAGGGATTCCAGAGCGCTTGCTTTCAGACGAGCTGCTTGTGCACTCAAGTCCTACCCAAAGTATGGTACAAAATGTACTAGAAAAAAAAAACATTCATTATATTCACTTATTCTTTACAATCACTTTCTTAATCCCCTCAGCTCAATCTATTTCTTTTTTGATTGAACTGAAATGCATTTCAGACAGATCACTAGAATCGAGGAGGCATCCAAACTGAGCAGTGTTGGAAATCATAGCAAGAAAGTGATACAGGCAAGTTTGTCCATATTTGATTATTTTCTAAGTACTAAATGATACTGTCAATTATTAAATAAAATTAATCTGGAATTGTTTTTTCAATTTGTATACCCTAGTTATTATTCTTCTTGCTGAAACAGGAAATTCTTGAAAATGGCTCATCAGATGAAGTTCAAGATATCTTAAGCAGTGAATTTTTCAAGACCATGGAGGTTTGTGAGTTATAAATTGGTTAGTAGGTGAGAGTGAGTGAAGAAGGGAGGAAGGGAGAGAGAGAGAGGTTGTTGGTCAGTCTGTAAGTCAGTCAGTAAGTCTGTCTGTCAGTCAGTCAGACTGTAAGTCAGTCAGTAAGTCAGTCAGTCAGTCAGTTGGTCAGTCTGTAAGTCAGTCTGTCAGTCAGTCAGCCAACGAGTCATTGAGTGAGTTAGTTAGTTGGTCTGTCTGTATCAGTCAGTCAGACAGTCAGTCAGTCTGTTAGACGTTCAGTCAATGAGTCACTAAGTGGGTTAGTTGTCAGTTAGTTGGGCACCTAGTAAAGCAGTCAGGAGGGCAATTCAGTAGACACTTAACACCTTTTGAACTATGATATCACATTCACAGGTATTCTCATCTATTTATGGATGTGGACCTGCTACAGCTCGGAAGTGGTATGAGAAAGGCTACCGCAGCATAGCTGATGTACTTCATGCAGTGTCAGATGGAATGAAACTCACTGAACAACAGACCATGGGTAAATGGTTTGCAATGCATATTGTTGAAACATTCTCAGTCTGTAATTCAAACATGGAACTTTTAATCAGTTTCAACATGGCTGCTAAGACAATGAAATATTAAGACACTCTCACTGGCCAGGATGTCATGCTGTCTATTATGCAATTGCATTCTGTGTCTTCACTAACTTGTAAATCCTTGCCTTCAGTTTGTAGTTTAAGCTCAAATGTGAACAATAATGGAAAATACATTTAATAATTTACAGGTTTTAAGTATCACAGTGATCTGGTTAAACCTGTTCCAAAAGAGGAAGCTATTAACATCAAGGACATAGTTATTAAAGAGGTAGGGTTATTTAAGTGGTGAAAGGTGTTTTATTTCAATAGTGGTCACTGTGGAATATTCACTGAGCCGCAAGGCAGCAAGGTAGATATCCACCACTTCCACGAACACTGAGGTGAATAATTATTAAATATTACTAACTAATGATAACAAACCTACTAACAATTTTCTATGCAACACTCTTTCCACAGCTATCCAAAATTCAACCAAACTGTATTGTGGAGTTGGTTGGAGGCTACCGTAGGTGAACAAATTGTTTTTTATCTTATTACTTAGCGTTACTTTGTATCTTGGTTTCATTATCATCATTATCATAATAATTATTATGTAGCCTATTTTGATGCCACTGATACACAATCAAACATGCCACATGCCATGTGTGCAGCACTGCTGTGCAGAACCTAGTTTATGTTCACAGCTTTGGTTCAAAAAACAATACCATTTACCATCGTGAAGGCCAAAATAGAAGCAGATACTAAACTGTGGCAAAAAAGGTTTTTTTAATTTTTATATATTCTCTTTTTAAAGGTGTTTTGTATTCACTTTTTTTTCAGTTTGTTACCATCTTAAATGAAATTTTCATCTGTATTCCGATTCTTATCTGTATTTATTTTTATTGTCATTTCTTGAACCCAATCCAATCTCACTTCACCAACTGATGAATAAATAAAATATACCCATACATCTTCTAAGCTGTGAACAAACATTAATCGCAGCATATTTTTTTTCAAATTAATTTTCTGTTGTCTAGTGGAGTGAAGCAACACTCCTATATGTTTTCTCAATTTCACATTAGATCAGTAGTCAAGAAGTATCACCAGATAGCTGTATTTATTTAATTGAGAACTCAAATAAACATTAAGGTAGCACAGAAAAGTCTCTTTATTTAATCTTGCAGAGGCAAACTTTCTGGGCATGATGTAGACATTCTGATCACACACCAGAACAATAACAAGGTGGAAGGACTTTTACATAAATTGGTTGAAAGGCTCGAAAAATTGGTAAGTTTTAGAGATCATGGAGGTGCTATTCCTTTTCGGTTACAGGCAATCAACAAATCTGACTATCTCAGTGTCACATTGTTTAGGGTCATATTCTTCATAAGGACTTGATGGTAGGCCGTAACCCACACTTTGAAAGTAAAACTTTGTATTTGAAGAGTGTCAAGGGAATCGGTGAAGGAAGTCAAAGGTATGTTTATCACATGCTTTAGAAGGCTTGTAACTGTTTAGTTAGCCCAGCAGGTATTACTTTTAGTGGTTTGCTCTATTTTCACCAGGCAGGGAGGCCATATGGACACTCTTGATCATTGCTTCTGTATGTTCCAAATGGGGAAAAGTTTTGAAAATGAGAAGGTAGAACATTCATGTATGCAAACCACTGGTGAAGCTGACGAGACAGGCACATCCACAGGTTCTTCTTCCTCTGAGCAGATGGCAGCTGCGGTGAGGAGAGTAGATTTGATTGTGGCTCCACATAAACAGTTTCCATTTGCACTCTTAGGGTGGACTGGTTCTAAGGTACATGACTCTGTCTTTCAGCAATGTAAAATTTCAGTTATAAGCCCCCTTTCCCTTCTGCCTAAATTATAAGGCAGCCCTCTCAGCTGCAACCCATGATATCTAATGTAGACATCAACCAAAGGGAGCTTTCTTTCTGAGAATCCCCAGCATCAAGCTCTCCACCACTTCTCTGCCTTCTTACCAGAGAGCTCAAATTTTTTCCTAGACCAGAGCTCAGTTTTTCAAAGGGCAGATAACACTATCCATTAGATAAATCACTATTCTGTGGATAAGTGTTAGCAAAAGGTAGTCCTCTAACCACATAAAAATAAATTGGATCATGACTCAACAACAGTCAATTGACAATAAGTTAAGGTTAATGTTGGGTTAGGGGAGGGGTAGTTGGGCAGTTGCCCAGATACTGATATTGATCCAATAAATTTATCAATAGATAGAATTATCCACCCTTTTCACAAAGTATTTGGAAAAAAGAAATAAGGAAACCTGGATAAAAATTTAACCCTGGATTAGCACTAATAGGCCTTTGAGCAACTGGGCCTTGATGCATAGCTTGGTGATTAAGAATGGCTCTTAATCCTTTAATGCCCTAAGAGTGACTAAGAGCTGATTTCTCCCTATAATGTCACCCCTGAATCACATAAGAGGGTCACGAAAATAGAGGAAATGATCACCAAGTAAAGAAGCTCTTGACTGTTCAAGAAATTCTCCAAGTCAGCTCCTAAGGAAATGTTTCATTAGAAAACAGTAGTGACTGGAGAACATGCATACTGATGGTGGAGTGTAAAGGGTTAAGACAAACCCTCTTCTGCTCACTACGTAGGATTGTCAATGAATACAACCAGTTGTAGAGATTGCTTTCCTTTTCTCATACCAGCAATTTAATCGTTCACTGAGAGACTATGCATGGAAGGTATTGAAAGTCAAATTGTCTAACCATGGAATGTGGGATCACAAACACATTGTAAGTACCAGTGAGAACTTGTTAATTGTTATGAAGCAGTAGTGTCTAATGGTTTCCAATTGCAAATTGGCCACTTCTAGGTATAAACAACAGCAGTGTCTAATGGCCTCTAATCACCACATAGCCATCCAGAGGTATAAACAACACTTTAAATTTTATTGCCGTAACGTAACTGACATGAGTGTACTGGTTTTACTTGTAGCCTGTTCGTCAAGTAGAGGCCACATCAGAGCAGGAAATATTTCATGAACTGAAGCTGGAATACAGAGATCCACATGACAGAAATGCTTAGCTAGTGTTGAGACATTTCAAGCTTTGAAAACAACAGTTGTTAGTACATAATTGTGAACCATTTAGTGATTACATGCAAACAATGCAGCTGGTCCTAACACCTTGAAAGTCACCCTGCCTTGCCACTAAAACATTTCCAATCATTGCAAATGTTGTCTTACCCTGCAAGTAGAGCAGGAAGATCAAAAGCAACCCTCGTCATCATCATCATCATCACTCATTAAGCCAGTAGGTGTAGACCATCTTATGGTCCGCATAACCCCCCATCACATGCCACTGCCTTGGCCACATTCACAAGTTATCCCTTTGAACCCTAGTACTAAATTCCTCTGTACAAAATTACCCCCAAATCAAACATTGAGGTCACGAGAATAAGGAAATGATCACCAACTGAAGAAGCTCTTAATTGTTAAACAAACTCTCCTTGACTGCTTCTAAAGAAATGTATAGAGAACAGTAGGGAGAAAATGCTTAGTGATGATAGTGGACTAAATAGGATCAAAGTTTACATTTATTACCTTGACACTGCAAGAAATTTCTTTGTCACAAGCAACATTACAGGGGAAGGGAGGGGGGCTTTATGCTCAGAATTTGTTGTGAAATTTTTCTAATGTAATCATAAAATTTTTAGACTAGTTTCAAACTATTTTTATTGCCAGTTATCACACTTTACATGAAGCTGTGTTGAAGCTGAAAAAATAAACTCAGAGAGTATACATTGTCTATCAATTTTATGTATCATTCCCTGATTAAATAATTTTTATTCTGAACACTCATTCACCCAGTCAACCAATTCAATGATAAATAATGTTAAATATAGCATACAATGTATTAAGAAAAGTTGTTTTGAATTTTAATTTGTAAATTGTTAGTTTTTCTTAGGTTTGCAGGATCAAATTTTTGCAGCTCAAGGTGACTGGAATTTCTCCTGTGAAATAAAAATTGTTTGTGATTTTCTGTCCTAACAGGAAAATATGAACTGTCCTTATCGGTTCATAAGGAAGGCATAGCGTAGATGGTTTTTTGTGGTTTTTACTGATTCCACATACAGTGACTATGAAGTGACATTGTGGCAGTAATTTATTTTGTGGGGGGTGGTACACGTTTGAGGATTGATCTGCAAAAATCAAAACCTACAATATTTTCAAACTACCCCATTTAATATTAGCTCCTTAGTCATAATTAGTATCTCAGAGTACAATTTACTATGGCCAACATCACATTAAAAAATAGCCTCCATTTACTGCAACACTATGTTCAGATATTTGTCCTCGGACTTTCTCTCTTCCTCCAAGTTTGTAGTATTCATCAAGCTCATTTCTACCAAAATTATTGTCTTAGGACAAATATGCAATATATTAAAATGTTTTATTTATCTTTCATATATTTTTTTTGTAGTGCACAAAAAAAACTATTCAAGTCATCATACTATCAAAAACAAGTATTGAAAAAACAAATAGGTCCCTTCTACTGCAACAACAGTTAAATGCTCTCCCCACTTGAATGAACTTTGGAAGTAAGACTTCCATTACATTAGACACATGGTTTCAAAATTAAGGAATATCACTATGGGAATATCACTGGATATTTCCCTTGTTTATGCCAAGGCTTATTTAATTTAGATGCATTTAAACCAGTCATGCACCAGCAAAACTATTTGATGAATTGAAAAGTAGCATATATTAATCATATTTGTTCCACCTTTTTTTTTTTAGTCCCTGAAAAACATGACCAGCATGGTATAAACTGTACAGTTGATTGTTATCTTCAAATCAGATATAAATTACTAAAAAATTGCACAGTTGCTGTCAAATTTGGACTTGGTCTTGCCTAATAACTTCACACAACAACACACAAGAGCCATAAAACTTTTGTTCAAGCAAAACGTGACTCTATATAATTTAATCTTGCACACCAATATTAATTTAATTCTTAACCAAACCCGACTGTCCTCCTAGTAATTCAGACAGAATCTGCACCATAAGTTAGTAACAAAAAAAGTATAAAAAAACTTATCAAAATAAAGTAAAGAAATATTTATGAAGCAGAAATTGCCTGCTGATATTACTTTCATGCCACTTTATGACCTTGCTCTTTCTTGTCCCTGAGTGCATCTTCCACCTTAAAATAGAAAATACTGTCAGTTTTTTTGGCCATGAAAGACTGAAGATAGAACTGATGTTAAGTGTTTTTGACAGGTTTTTCCATCAATTTGGCTGTAACCAGTAAAACTCCTTGCCAGAAAGGGGTCTGGTAAGGAAACTTAGGAGTATTTTACCCTTTAACTTCCAGATAAGATTAACAAGTAACTTCTCCCTATAATATTCATACATTCAGCACTCTACGTGGCAACCATTTTGGTCGCCACGGCAAGTGAAAAATATCGTTGGCCACTAAAATCTCAACAAAAAAGTGCCAGTTGGGAACCAACAGAGCATGGTGACTGAATATCAAGTGATTCTAAATTCCTACAAATTATTCAGCGGACAGTAAGGGGAATAATGCTAATGAGATCTGGGAATGAAATGGTTATAGATGTGTTATTACTACACCTGTGGTTACACTGTATTATAGTGTCTACATGTACAAAAATTCAAGTTAAACATACCTTATTAGATTCAATTAGCACAATTCCATTCTTTAAAAACTCCTTCCTTGTTTCCGCAATTCCATCAGGTGACACTCCACGACAGCCATCCACTATAACATGAGTTTTAAACCCTTGCTCCAAAGCATCAATTGCTGAATGTTTCACACAAACATCAAAAGCTAAACCACACAAGTAGACATCTGTAACACCCCGTTTGAGAAGATCAACAAATAACGAAGTCTGGACACAGTCTGCATTATCCCAAAATGCAGAATAGCTGTCAATACGGGGATTGCTTCCTTTCTTCACTGTGATATCATCTTTACCAGGAGGCTGAACAAAAAGATGGAAACAGCTGATGTCATTTTGTGTGTGAACAAAATTGACAAAATTTCAAGACTTTATTGTTCCTGTTGAATGTTATTCACATTTCTAATTCAGTGCTATTGTTATTTCTCACCGGAATTCAATGCAAACTACTTTTAATAAGGATTTTATTTCAGCCAGTGCTGTGGATCTCACTGTCTGTGGCCAACAACTATTTATTCTGCCAATGTTTTGTTCATTATACAGAATAAATTTCTGCAAAAGGACACCAAATTGGTCTTAGCTAAAGCTCTCAAAATATCTATGGCAATGCATACAAAGGATCACTACTCTATGAATGAGAGGGCACCAAGGTTACAGCATAGGAAGGAAAAGAAGCAAGTAATTGAAATCCAATTTTTTTGTAAACCAAAACTATACCTTGATTCCATTGTGGAGCTCAGCTCCCCAACTGTCTATAACACAGTGTCTTGGCCACAAAATTTGATTGATGAGAGGAAGTTTGTCATAAACCACAACATCAAATAGTTTGGCTTGTGCTGAACTTACAGGACTAGTGGAGTGCAGAGGATACAATGACACATTGTCTATAAAGGAACAATGATCTGGTGGATGCCAGTCAAATGTGTAACCAACAACTTTAAATAGATTTTTAGACAACAGATCTTCTATCACTGCCACTACTTCCTCACCATCTTCACCAGCAGGGCAGTGCTTTAATGCCAGAGACCCACTCATGAAGTCATTTTGAGCATCAACAATAAGAAATGCTGATATGGGATTTGTAACCTGAAAAAAATCAAAGATTAATTTGAATTCATAATATGATAGTTCTGTTAAGACTTGATCGTATTAAAAATTTTCAGACACTGGGAATTCTAGAGATTCTTGTGCTCTGATTTGTTGATGACTGTGTGATATCTCACTTTGGTAGCACAGAACCATGACCTTTATGTTGAAAGAGCCATGTTTTCACTTTGGGTGAATACGCTGATTAGATTTCTGGGGCAAAACACCTTGCACCATCTTGTGATTTAGAAAAAAAGTCACAAAACTTCTCTCAGGAGTATAGATGAATTCTGGTGAAATTTCAAGGGAACCTAATGAGGTGGTGATGGTACACCTTTGATGGACTGGGATATCTTTTATTCCCACCACCATGATGTTTGATTCCAAATATGATGCTTACAACTCACACAATTTAAATGATTCAACAACCAGTTTTTTCATTAACTCCTTAACTTACACAAGCAACCAAGACAGAATTTCTCATTGAGGAGACAAGTAATGAAATTGAAGAAAAATATCATTTCAGGGATTATTAGTAGATCTAATTCCAAATTTTCATGAGTAACAACACAAGAATCATGTGGGTAAGAAAGGAGATACAAAATGAGATTTTGGGAGTTAAAGGGTTAACTGTTGGGCCTCCTTAACCCTTAAACGCCCCAGAGCTCATTTTTAATTCCTCTTTCTGTCTGCCATACAATTCTTATGATGCTAGTTCTGAGAATTTGATACTGGATCAACTAGTAAATTCTCAAACTTGTATTTTTCTTTATTCTCATCACCTATTTGATCAATATTGTATTGATATTGTAAGGAGAAATTCTGTCTTGGTCACTCATGGGAGTAAGAGAGTTAAGTGGACACCAATTCACCACAATTGCTCCGACAAAGGGCTAATGCTCGAATGTAAGCTTTCAACTTCTTTCTTTTTCTGTGACTAATTTATGCTATCAACTCAGTTGATAATATTACATTACCAATGAAATGGGCCAAGCTCAAAATATGACAAGGTACACTGTATTATTTTACTGTGAGTTGATTCAGGCTGGGAAGGTCTTTGACTTCCTGGGTAAATCAAGGATGAGTGAAAGAACATATAACTGTTTCAAAAAGTTTGTGAATATCTCGTCACTCCCAAGAACCACGTCTTCATTCGAGGTTAAAAGAAGTACCTTACCGGTCGAAGCCAGTATTTCCACAAAGCTATGCAAGACTTTTCATCAATTCTCTTCTGCAAGTCAACAAAAAAGAAGATTCCCGTTTTGAGACGTGTGTATAAAGTCCAAATACACAAAAAAAGAGTAAGATCATTTTCACGAATAAATAATACCTTAAACAGTACCTTAAACAGTATATTAAATTCGCGTAATAGAAACCTTGATCATCTACGTAATTAAGATTATTGCAAACTAATCGGCTTGTATGTTATCAAAAAGAAAACGATTCCTGTATTGTACAGCTTATATACGCGATAAACGTTATTAAGAAAAAATATTTTACGTAATAACACTGTTAAAAAATCTAATCAATATCATTTCTCGAGTCTTGCAATGATCGAAGTCGAAGCAAGAACTGACACGAAGCTGAGTAGTACTTACCAAACACTGACAAAGCTGACATCGTATTTCATTTTTTTGCTCCACATTCAAACGATCTTTCCCCAATAAAGAGTCCAACCAGTTATTTATTTCGTCTTCTGGTACATCACAGTATTTCGAATACTTTCCTGAGTAGATATTTAAAACTACTTAAGCACTCATTTACCCCATGCAACGCTTCAGTTGCAATGGATATTACACTGAGTTTGCACAGGCGACTGGTTTTTCACAAAGCAAGGCTATAATGAGTTATTACCTAAAGAGGAACTCTTAATTGAGTTTGAAATGTTCTCTCGGACTAACTTCAAGGCATTTTCACCCTCTTTTCCATTTTTCCGGTAACCATCAAAGAAGCAACTCACAGTTTCTAGCGCCATTATTGTTTCCTGCCAACAACAACAACGTGACGTAATGAAATTAGTATGCAGCCAGGCCTGGACTCCCATCGCCCACGTTCCCCAGTCTCCCCGCCCCCACCAATCATTACGTAGAGGATATTCAGGTGAGACAGTCACTCTAGCTAGCTCAGGCGGTCTTGTGTTACAGTGACGCTATTTATAAGGGTTTGTGTGATAACTCGAGGATTTTTATTTCAAAAATACAAAATGGTCTTTCATATAAATGTAATTGGCTTACCTTGTTACATGGTTGTATTTTGAACTATTGACCAAGGTCCTTTTAAAGTAGTTTTGGGGGAGTTAATACTGCTTTTACTTGCTCTTAGAAGAAGAACACCGTAATTGGAAAATATGGGAACTTCGATATTTTAATGAGGATCTCGCTGCGCCATTTCTATATCAGGCCAACGACTTGTCAAGACCTCAGGCCGATCTTCTCCTAATGCAGCCCTCGTTACGGGCTAAAAGAGCGAGGACTCCTATGAATGAATAAAGGGGGTAAGTTTCTAAAGAAACTGTGGTGCTGCGTCGGTGGGACGGCTTATATACAGCTTATATACGTATATCCCACAGACGCAGCACCACAGTTTCTTTAGAAACTTACCCCCTAGCGTTAACAACTGAGTCGAAAACGTAAATTGGCCACCGTAAAGAGTAAAATAATCCTAAGAACGAGACTGACTCTTAGCTCATCAAAAGATCAAGCTTCCGGCTTGATCTTCCCTGGCCTTGTCTTGAAATTTAAAAATAACTATTTACGAACCTTTGAAAGCATTTTAAAGCCTTCAAAACATTTTCGTGCGACCAAGGAAAATAACGAGAGCTCTGGTTATCTGTTAATATCTCCCGTAGAAATGGAGTAGGATCTGGGTACGAGAGAACGACAGCACCGCGCACCACACATTTCTCCAAATCGTTATGACGTCATATGTGGTCACTAAACAATGGTAACTTAGCTCTTTAACTCCCATGAGTGACCAAGACAGAATTTCTCCTTACAATATTGATACAACATCAAACAGACAAGTTATGAGAATAAAGAAAAATATATATCAAGGGGTTATTAATTGATCCAATACAAAATTTTCCGAACTAACATCATAAGAATTGAATGACAGACAGTAGAAAGAGTCACTACTGAGATCATTCTTGGGAAATATTCAGACTGATTCAGTGTCAGCTGATAACTGAGCGGTTAATAAGAAATGTGCTTTCGGTAATTGCAAGAATAATTTACGATGAAATACCTTTCCTACCAATTAGACCAAGAGTGCCCAAGATATTCTGCGACAAGAAATACAACCTTTTATTTTTAGAACGTAAAAAAAATTTCCTTTCAGACAATAACTTCCATATAAATCTTTAACATCATATCTTACTGATGGTACCAGTATCCGTCATTTACTGAATTAACCCATCTGGTCGTATCTTACGAAAGAGGGGCGAGCTAATTTCCATGAAACATTACATAAACAAGTAATAAAAATTGTTATAATTGCTTTCAATTTACTTTTTCATTGTGTTAATGCAATATCCTGTTATAATCCTGCCAATGGAGCCCGTTTTTTCCTGTTGTTTTTGCAACAATGTTGGCGCGTGTGATTAAGATCAACGTGTTGATGCAAGAGGTCACGTGCGCAAGAGCTATTGGTTTACTTCCTGTTGCACGTGTTTCGTGTGTTCTTGCCTAGGGCCTGTTACGCGCACATGTTATGCAGTAGTAGTAGTAGATCTTTATTTAAACTCGGTTAAGAATCTTCAGTTATACTAATAGTATTTTAATTACAATCATTTGTAAAAAATTAAAATAACTATAAAAACTGATTTACAAGATTGCCGAGTGGGAATCGAATGTTTTAATAATCTAATCGTCCTAATATTCTCAGGAAGAGAATTCCACAGTAAGGCACCACAAAGCTACGTTTCAAATAGTCAGTACGCGGCTTAGGTAAGTTTAACTTACGGAAAGAATCACGCAAGTCATAGTCTGTGTGTTGCTCACTGAATAAATCCTGCAAGTACACTGGGGCTAACCCGTTGAGGGATTTAAACATCATTATAGCTTTCTGCTTTCTTCTTCTTAATGATAGCTGGTCCCACTTCAAAGTTTCAAGAAGCGGGCTTGAATTTACCTCACAGTTGGCTTGCAGAATAACCCTAGCTGTTCGGTTTTGCAATTTTCGTAGTTTCTCACATAGATAAGAACTCAATCCATCCCAAACGGGGGCACAGTTATCGAAATGAGGCTGGATTAAAGCGTTATATTATTTGTACTGCAGTGGACTGAGAAATGAGGGACCTAATGCGCCTCAGAGCACCTATTGCCGAGGATATCTTTCTGCATAGTTCTTTGATGTGATTAGACCATGAAAGTCGGTCATCAATAATTAAACCTAATGATTTGGCATGTTTAACCCTGCAAATTGGATGGCCATCTAATTGGATATTAATCTCACTACAATTTTCTGCAAGAAACTTTTGACGAGTACTAATGAAATGAAAATGCAGAGGATGCTTATTTTGATCTCAGTTGTTCAGCTGTAGGTTCAACATCAATTACTTTCCCTTCAAACAACCCTTGAGTCTTTTCTGAGTTGGATGGCGGAAGGGAATATTTCCCGGCAAAAAAATTGAGAGCACCAGGGATTGATGCGCTGGGTGATTCTTGGTTGGACAGTAATCGCAAGTTTTCGGGAAACATCTTCGACTCGCATGATTATAAATAGGAAAATCATAAGAGGAGGAAAACTGACAGGAGCTTGAAGGAATTATCACAGTTTCGTTGGGCCTAGTGTTTGCTTGAAGTTCTAACAATGCTCCGAGGATTGAATTCTTGCTGAGTAAGAAGAAATCGGAATACCCTCATCCATTTCTACCGGTGGACTGCGGTTGTTCGTGTTTAGAAAACTCATATGTCCCAATACATTTGACTGCGTGTCAGGATCAACACGCCTAGTCTTTCCAAAAAATTGACAAAGCGTTCGGCGGAAGTCAGGGAACCTGCAGCTGTAGATAATCAGATTCACAAACGAATTGCTGTAATGTAGAAGTTTGATTGCGTGGATGAAATTGATCGCCGTTTGCTGTCGACATTGAACGCAGAAGAACAAGGAAATGTTTAACAAATGAAATGGTAACCATGTGACGAGGAAGAATCCGGTGACAATTGCCAGAGTCAGAATGAGCCTGCGCTCTCGTTCAACTGACAATCTGCTGCTCCTCCCACGATCGCTCAGCTCGAGCTGACGAGCCCGTACTTTGTACCAGACCGCGGTGTAAGTGACAAGCATGACAACGAAGGCAAAAGACAGTGCGAACATCATGTTGTAAAAGAAGACGGTGAGCTCCACAATCTTGTGGGCCTTCAAAATGCGCAGTAAAACTTGCAGCGAGGAGAGCAGCCAACATACCATAACAGCTGCATAATAAGGCACTTTGCCAGTCGCTCGATGCCTATGAGGGGAGAAAACAGAGAACATACGCTCCAAACCAATCGCAGATAGGCTGAATATGGACGCAAAGCCGGTTAACAGATCAATAGCGTCATAAGAGGTGATAAAAGTAAAGTCTCTCGCTATGGCGCTTTCCGGCCACTGGAAGACCATATACATTGGAACGGCAACGGAGCCCACGAGCAGGTCAGCGATCGCTAAGTTGATCAGTAGCAGGCTTGTGCGCATGCGACGAAGTCTTGAATTGTTAAGGAATACCGCTATAGAGAGGAAGTTCCCCACAATGGTAAAAAGAGCAAGACTGCTGAACAAAACCGTCCAGCTTACTCGCTCGGGGGCAGTCGAGGTGCTCATGTTTACCTCACTCTAAAAACAGCTGGTGATCAATTACAATCTGAAAATTAAAAAAAAATGACAAAGAGAGATTGATTAATACAGTTTCTATTAAACATTTTGGCTTATTATCTACACCCCCTACACTGATATCCCTTTGTCGGCCCCTCATGCAACGAGAAAACAAATCAACACACAAAGCAAAAAAACTCTTTTCCCATCCCCCTCGAATATAGGCAATCCCAATTCCCCACCCCCTCCCCATGATTTTTCTTATGAATCGGAATGGGACAAAATAAACAAGTTTAAAGATTGAAATGTTCTGATGCAGTTGTAGAATTAAAATTGCAATCATGAAAATAAAAATGATAATATTTATGACATTAATGATAACAGCAACGGAAATAATGAAAGTAACAGAAGAACTTTCTTGATTGATTTTAGTATATCTCATATAGGATAAGATTTCCAGTACGGGCAAATATCGATGTCACCTAAATGGCAGTAACGATGAATCCACATAACCGAGGATATGGCAAGTTTTCAGGAAGAACTTCACGGAGACCTACACAGCTAAAAAAATAAATGATGTTGAAGGAAAGCTAGAGGCGGTCTTTCTTGACCTGATCAGATAATCGATTAGTTTCCGGGTCTACACGGAGGAAAAAAATTTTTGAAATCGAATCAAAGGTGATACTGAAAGCATTCAATTTCTTAAATCCATCACGAAGAGTTACAAAAAAATTCAACCAGGCCTCTTCTAAATAAAAAAAGTTGTGTTAGTGAACGAATCGGGAAAGGCTATATGGATTCTTACCTGCGACTGGGAAGTTTAAAAGTTTTAGTGAAAGCGTACTTCCAGCCGACAGCAACAACTTGAAAAAGCGCATGTTTTGCAGATTTTTGTTGTCTATTAGAGGGACTGAAATCTTCTGGTAAGAAGATAGACTCGCCAGGCTAAAACAGCAGTCCATTACCGTCTTTAAAATCAGTGTCGAAATTGTCAGTGTCGTTCGAATGTGTGCGTCACGTCATGTTGCGTGCATGTAGCATTAGATATCATGATAGATTTACGGTAAACAGACAAAGATTGATACGGTTATCAGTTGTAGACTGGAAGCAATTCTAAATTAGAGTTTCAATTTAAGATCATTTGTTTGAAATTAGATAAAAAATGCAAACATACAGCGCAAGCAGGCTTTGATGTCACCTTACGCACACAAAAGCCGCGAGGAAGTTTAATTAAACTGAATATAAACCCTTGGAATTGATCTGAAATAGTCCATTTAGTTATTTGAAACGATCATTGTGTCAAATGTTGATTATTGATGAACTGAAAGCTTAAGTGCTCCCCATTAGCTCAGTAAAGGCATAAATTTTGCACTAAAAAGGAAGAAAGAAAAAACTGAAGGTGCCCAAAATAGCTTACCTATAGCTATTTTAGGGCACTCTGAAAAGGAACTTATTCTCTTTTTGCGTGCGGTTCATCAAACCACAAATACTTTACTGCTGTCGTTGAGTGCTAATTGTTCAAATTGAAAATGTAAACGCTAGTTACTGATGACCAATGCACTTGATAGCCATGTCAGAGAATTTGGTATTATATCAAGATTACAACTCTTAGTTGATAGTTTTCAAAATTCTCACTACTTTTCTGTCAACAGTGTATTTAACGTGTAAGGAGAATTCATTTGCTAGTAGCCCAAAGATTTAGACTTTTCTCTTTCAGAAGTCTCAGAGCCTCAAGGTCAACGGAGATTATATCGCGATAGCAATATAGCTGGTGGTAAACACATCGTTTGTTCGGTGCTGGCTCCATTTATCTTCGCCGTATCGACGTCAATAGAATAAAACTGCCAACAACGAACGAATTTTTCTTTAGGTTTTTTTTTTCTTTTTATCGATATTTGTCGTTGTACGGGATATCGGAGATATATCTGTAGGCAAACTGCTTACGTACGAATCTCACTTTATCATTCATCATATCATGTCGCAGGCAACTTTTTTAGGGGCCAGTTTCGGTTGTTGTTTATCGCAGACTAGTTGTAACTGAATCGAAGAGGTGAATTAATTGACTCAAACTATACCAAAGATTACTAAGATACAAAATCAAGACCCTTGTCTTCAAGTTTTACCGGAATTTAGAAAAAGGACTTCTTTCTTACCGTTTATAAAGGAAATTTCCCTTTTTCCACCTGTGTGAAACTTCTTCCTTCTCAGAGATTTGATAGTGTGTTTTTGAATCAGCCCTAGTTTATTTTTATCGCCCCGAGATTCTATCGGACGTTGGCAATTGTCTTTTGAAATATCATCAATTGAAAGGTTTGACAGATAAGTTTTAGCTTCCGTAAGCTGGAGGTTTTCGACCAAACAAGAGAAATGAAAATTGGAATTCCCTTCGAATTCCGTTAACTGTATTTTGGTGATAACTTCAAAAAAGTTGGGAACGAAAAAGTAATTCAAAGCATTGTCACATTTAGCTCACAATTTGCAATGAGTGCCAACAGAGGTATAAAATACAGATGATCTGGTTTTGGCTCTGAACACAATTAGCTAAACTCTAGGGTTAAATATTAATCAAATTTAGGGTAGAAATGTCATGTTAGTAAATTAGGGTTGCCATCTCCTCATTGCTTTTGTTACGTATCTCTGCAGTTGTGCATTTATTACGAAATTCTGAGAAACTTTTGCCAATTAACCTCATTATCTAATAAATCTCATTTCTAGGAAATTTCAGGGTTTTTTGTCAGTATTCTTTTGAAAGTGCGGGTCTCATCCTTTGCCCCTCTTTATAGAGGTTCGTCATTTTAATCCATCGAAACTGAGCTAAAAACGTTGAAAAGTTATCGTCTCGAAAGACCGAAGACTGTAAATGTTTGAAGAGTGACTTTTGAGGATATAAAAAAGCGTTGAAATAACCTAAGCGGAGAAACTTTAAGCTTTTAACAAAATATTTCGGGTAACTGCGATTGCGATAAAAAAAAGTGTATTGTTAGAAAGGAACGCCAATTTTTCTTGCGAAATAATTGCTGTGAGAACCCGTCGCTTTATGACGAATGTTTCTATCGAACTCACTATGACATTTTGACGCTAGTTTTCAAACCTTTATTATTATTGAAATCTTCCAAGCTTGTCTTCTGCTTTTGTCAACAACGCAGTCAAACATCAACAGGGACAGACGTCCGCCGCGAAAAACATGTTTCGCTTTAATTGATTTCCAATTTTTTTTTTCGTCTTTATGGCAAAATATGAAAGGAAATGAAATGAAACGATTTCGAAATTATTTAAATTTTGTAAGTAAAAGACATATTATTTCTTTTAACATGTAAGTCTTCAAAAAAAATTAAGTAAATTACGGAAAGCAAATGAGTCAAACTATAGAAGGGAAAAGCAAACAACTTCTAGAAAACTTTTAATCTGGCAAAAAAAAAAAAATTAAACACGATGCCAGTGTCTTGGCTACGCAAGGAAAGGATTCCTCAACGCTTCCTAAACAGTGCCCTTTTAGAATCTAGCGCATAAAGAAATTTTGGCAAAAAGCTAGTCCGTTGCTGTTTCTGTTATTAGGCAAATTTTGGCCGATGATAAAGATGCCACTCCACGTCATAGAAGTTATTGAATTCGAACATAATACAAGTTTTTTATTTTCTAAGTGAATATAACTAATATTAAAGTTGTTAACCTTACAGTTTTATCAGCTCTATGAAGGCGAAGGAACCAGTTAATTTTCTCGAATAATCTTAAATTTATGTTGTTTATACTTTGAAATAGTGAAAATGTTGATCTGTGATATCAGTTCGGCTGAAAAACGTGAAAAAAGGAAATGTCGCAATTATCCCTAGACCAATATTGTTTTTTATTTTTAATTGAATCCTTCTAATTGTTTCACTTAAGTTCTCTACCTTCAAATTGTGTTTCTATGTATTCTACATGCTTTTTAAGTCAGTTCTTGACAATGAAGACGAATATAATTATATGGAAAGAGGGTAAATTCACTTTAAAATTACACGCGCGTACCCTCGAATGTCCCCTCACGCTTTCCCCTCGAATTTTGAGGCTTAAAATTTATTTGATATACAAATAAGTATCTTAACTGTTGATCATTCGTAAGCCGTATAATCACCTACGAATATCCCTGCTTCATGGCCAGCTTAAGGCAAATCGACAGCCATTTTTCAGTTTCCACTTACGCTGGAGTGAAAATATAAATATTGCGCTAGGTTAAAAGCCAATTTGTACGTTTTCAGCTCTTTAAATAGATAATCCGCTCAAGGTCTTAAACCAATATTTAATATCCGAGAAAGACACCCTTGTAGTAGGGAAATCCTAAGATTACAACACATCAATTTCCTCTTTCGGTTTCCTACTGAATTTCAAGTTTGCGCCTGACGTTAAAACTCACTGACGAGGAGCGAGGAGAAGTTTATCTAGTGCTTCGTACAGATGCGCTATTGCAAACTGAAAAACTTACTGTATATACAATTTCTGAATCAAAATCAGATTTGCTTTCTTCGAACGTTACGAATCCCTTAAGAACAGGTCTAAAGTTGCTGAGATAAATTAAAATTTGTATCGCTAGCTGTAAAATTAAATAAAGCCATAATTATATCGAACCGATTTTTTTCTACGTTTTTTAAATTTGTGTTTAATGATTTTTGTTTATGACTTCAAGCACAATATGGTTTAAATGGATCTTTGACCCTTCCCATATCGTTTTGCACGCGAACGTCGCAACGCTTGATTAGCCCAGTCGAAAAAAACCAAACTTGACGCGAGTCTCAGTAATGTCGCAAAGTCGATATTCGAGTTGAGTTTCACAAACTATGCAATCACGTTTACTCATATTAATTAGTCCTAAAATTTAAAAAACAAAACTTTTAAAAACTTTACTTACCGATTTTGCAGACAATAGCGTCTTTCTCACGTTCAGTCAAAGAACAGGCAGTTCATTTGCGGATTTAAAAATCAAGTACGCCTCCACATGTGGGGTTATGACACAGGTGTTTTAGACGGTTCAGAATGATTACCAATTAATGCATAAATTTTTTGCTATTTGTAGTTTTGTCTGGTAATTAATTACTCAAGTCGGCACAGTCATTTCCACGCACCTCTAAATTATTTGCTAATCTGTTTTTTACTCAATGTTGGGCTAACAGCGAGAGGATATCCCTCGAAAACGAGGAGGATTGAGCGGGGATGAATGAGAGTTCCCTCAACGATTTATTCCACGAAATATAAGATCTGATCAGTTAAACTGAAATGCGAGGCGCATCTTGGATTAGTATGACTGCCTCTTTTACTCACATGAAATCCAAAATTACCCATAAAGCAAAGAAGATTATATTTGCAATCGAGAGCAATGTCTCTTCACTGGCCTATATTCTCCGTTCACAAAAAGGACGTCGCACGGGTAATTCTGGACAAGAGTCAATTTGCAATTCCAGTACGGCGAGGGATATTGGGTTCATAAACCCACATGTGGAGTAAAGAGTTCAATGTGGATCTTATGTCATTTCCATTTTAGTTTCACTTTCATGTCGCAATTTTAAATGTAATGCACCCTTAAACTTGAATTTGTGGGCGCGCCCTTAAAAAGTTTCGCACTGTCAAAGTGTCATCTCTCGACAATTTCTTTTCGAGTTCAACGTCCCTTTCCTTTGCAGAGTGTGAACCTTTTTCCCTTTTTCGAAGTATCCATCGGACACTACTGCTATCGCTATGCATGACGATGAAAAGAAACGAATAATTCGCTGCTTAGTAAACACAAAAGTACAAAACAAACGCAGGGCAAACAAAATGAGAAATTTAGCTAATTATAATTTACAGACGAGATCTTTTCAACCCTCTCAAGTACAGCACCTGTTTCACTGACGGACGCATTAAACTTGATCGTTTCGTGTGTTTAAAGAAAAGATTGGCCCACATGGGATCAAAACCGTGCGCGACGTTGCCGAAAGGTTATGTGCAATTTTTATTTACATTGATCTGTAGTTTTTATCTTGGAATTGAAACTAAGAGTGCACCTAGCTATGCTATTCGCCCCCATCGCGTCAGAAGTAATGTAGATATCCCCCCGTGGTCACTTACGTTCGGAATACGAACAACAGTAGACATATTTTTCAACGAGTGTTGACTTACTCATATATAGCATTACATTCGCCTCACGTATTCACCTAGCTTGAAGAGCAGACGTAATTTTGGTGGGCGAGTCCTCAGTGTTACCTTGGTGAAAATTATAGCTTCCATCTTTAATTTTTACAGCAGCGTTAAGCTGGGAAGAGAAAGACTTTTGTACCAAGGGGGGCGAGCGACGGTCAAAATGAAGGAGAGGGTTGTCTATTCGCCTTTCCCCGCCTCTCCCCCAACCGTCGACTTTAACTCCCAGTCAAACATGGCCGGTTGAACAAATGGTCGCGAGCTTTGCAGGCATAAACTACCAAGTGACAATGTTTTATAAAGTTTTTGTTTCCTTTTATTTTATAAATCACTCAGCAGCTCGTTAATAACTGAATGTAATATTATTAATTCTTTCAATTTCTCCTCCAACAATTCTCAAGTCTGCGAAAGTAGACGAACACCAACGGTTTGAACTTGACATTTGACCGATACCATAGTCACGCAAACATCACCAGTCAACAAATAAATTGATTTTTTCTTGTGTTCTTTCCGAAACTTGTTTAATTGGATTTGAAAATGTCGAAATCTATCTTTTACGTTCTGCTCTGTGAATGGTTACCATTGCATGAAAGGCGAAAGTTTCAGCATATACTCACTCAAATCGATACCACACTTCGTCGAATAAGCGCCGACTCCTCTAATAAAGAGCTCTTCCCCGAATACACGTCCACCCCTTAAGCCACAATTTCAAACTAGCACCCATTTCGAAAAAGTTCCCCTCCTCCTACCTCACTTTCTTTAATGGTAAGGATACAAGGAAAACCTGTTCCTATTGCCATTTCATTTATAAAACTTTTAAAGCTTAAACTACAACGAAATTGATAGAGAATTTTTTTTTCTGCTAAGTAACCTAGTTATATCTATCTCCGTGTTCTTTCAGAGTTCCTTCATGTGTGTCATCTGTTTCTTATATTTTTCCTATTATAGGAAACGCCAATTTTCCTATTGTCAATTATAATAAAGCTCGGATATAACACGTACTGTCATTGGTTGAAAGAGCGTGCTCTATGTATAGGAAATCGTATGAACGCGAGTGCATTTCGTGATTTATGGGCACGAGTGACCATAAATCACGAAATGCACGAGCAGGTTCATACGATTTTTTATTTATTATATTCTCAAATTTGTGTTCAAATTTGGCGCTTCCCCGGTGTTTCCATGGCAACTTCTCCGTATTGCACTCTATAACCTATTTATGCATTCATCATTGACCAATCAGAAACGCGATATTTTGCTGAGTATATAATAAGAGAGTTTATAATAAAGTTCGGATATAACGCGCGGTGTCATTGGTTGAAAGAGCGTGCTCTATGAGAGTATAGAGCATAGAGCTGAGCTAAAGCTGTCACGCCATCTGCCAAACTGTACAATGTTCGACCTTTTTCCGGGACTTCCTTTTAGCTTTTTTCCGATAATTGAAAGTGAAATTTCGGAACAAGCGAGCCGGCAAGTAGCAACAGAAGAACCAAATAAAGGTTTGTAAACATACCATGCGCCGTAATTTAAGTTATTAAAACGTGAGTAGATACGAAAATCCTCAAAGGAAAAACAAAATAGACATTCGAGGTTTTAAAGATTGATTCACGCTCAGTAGATTGCAAGCTTACGTACGGAAATAAAAATCAAACACAGCTAACACTCATATAGTATATAAAGTTCAGTGTTCAAAAACAAAACAGAACAAAACAGGAATGATGAAAAATATAACCAAACTGGCATAACTGTTAAAATTCATTCTAATAATGACGGTGTCTGAGCGAATATGATCATGCTGAAGTCCATCGCGGCTCGCTCATCCTGGCGATCTCCGGTCATCACAGTAAGCCTCAGAAACTACATCGGCCGCCCTTCGAGTGAAAAAATAAGAGCTTGCTCTGATATCCTTTCCGATGCGTCGAGTGGAAAGTCACATCTGTCACTGCAGCCGAGTTTTGCGGCGCTGTCATCCCGAGCGATCTTCATATTCCGGTGAATTCGGCTGTCGTTCAATCAAAAAACACTCGCCCTGAACAGTTTGTTTTCTACCTTGTCATGTGAAAAAACTTGCGTGTTTTGAAGGTGAACTTTGATGGTTTTTTAACTTTGATGGTTTGACACTTTTGACAGCTTTAGTCTTGTACAGTCAATCAGATTATTTGAACCATTCTAACAGGGATTCTGATTGGCTTATTGTAGCGTGCTTTATGAGAGTATAGAGCATGCTGACGACACTGTAGTTCGCTTTGGAAATAAAGTTTGTTTTGGAAATTGAAAGTAATGCTCGGGGAATTTAATGGATTCTTTATTATAAAACAAATAAAGAAGCCTTGGCTGTGCTCTGTTCTGTTATAAAGCACTTAGGAAGCGGCTAGAGCACTCAAGAAGTAGGGAGAAACACTCGACTACGTCTCGTGTTTCTCCCTACACTTCTTTCGTGCTCTATTTGTTAAATAGAGCATGCTGACGACACTGTTATTCGCTTTGGAAATAAGATTTGTTTTGAAAATTGAAAGTAATTATTGGGGAATTTAACGGATTCTTTATTATAAAACAAATAGAGAAGCCTTGACTGTGCTCTGATGGCGACTGCGTCTCGTGTTTCCCCCTACACTTCTTTCGTGCTCTAACCGCTTCCTGCGTGCTTTACAACAGAACAGAGCACAGTCAAGGCTTCTCTATTTGTTAAGTAAAATACAAAAATCGCAGCTCTTGACTTCGGCCCCAATCGTAATATACTTGTTTTAAAAATATTCCTACCACACTACTTACAGTTAGTAAACGAACCTGTATTTTAACAAAATATATAAAGAGGGTAAGTTTCTAAAGAAACTGTGGTGCTGCGTCGGTGGGAGAGTATAGGGTTTAGGGTTAGTGTTAACAACTGAGTTGAAAACGTAAATTGGCCACCGTACAGAGTAAAAAAGCTGACGTTTCGAGCGTTAGCCCTTCGTCAGAGCGATTCAATCAGTGGGCCAATTTACGTTTTCAACTCAGTTGTTAACACTAAATTACCTTTTAACAAAATACATTTGTTAATCACTTTTTACGACATGCAATCTGTCACTAAGGTTTTCTTTTTAAAAGAATTCTATATTGATTTGATAAAATATAAATATTTTATGTACATGAAGGGCCGGGAAACAATATTAGGGCAAAACTTGTTCAGTTAAAACACAAGGCAACATATCTTTGTCTTTCCTAAAAAAAATTTAAAAAAAGATAAAGATAAGAATTCAATATATTTCTGATAAATTTCTCAATTCCTCTAGCTACAGTAGTTCCATTTAAACCAAGCCAGTAGAAAATACAGCCCATCAGAATACATGAGGGCATTTGTATATTGGATAGTATTACCTGCAACCTTCCCATTGTGCTCTGTTGAAATTTAATAAGTGGCACCCTTTTCAGTTCCTTACAAGCCTTTGACCACGTCAACTTTATTCGCCAAGTATAAGTTGTAATTGGTGTTTACTTTAATTTTAAGACTTAGATTTATACAGAGTTTTAAAACATCATAGAGCTTATTCAAAACTATTCTAAGTGGAGTCTACTACTTATCTCATATTGATTGTGTGGGCCACTGTATTCTCTGTGTCATTGTTTAGAGTAGTTAGTGGCATTTCCTCATGTTATATCAATGAATAACCCTTCTTGTCACTAGTATTTTCATGGTATACACAATTGTGGGATATCCCATGGTATACCAATTGAAAGCATTGGATAAGTAACCAGTAACAGACTGTAGAAATGGATCATTCAACATTCATCCAACAGTTATCAGAGAAATCTGGGTAAATTTTTTAAGTCTATCCTCCAAACCAGTGACAGACCTTTTTTGTTTTGTTTTGTTTTGTTTATGATTGCACCAACAGCTTTACCAGTACCATTTCCATTCATGCATAGAAAAAGACATTATAGGAGTGTAGTTCTTGTCAAATATAACTCTTTGACACATTTTTGTATAATACACTCATTACATATTTGAAGTTTTAAGCATGGTTACAGAAAAAAATACCAATTAAGCTGCACAGATAATCAATTCATGAAGATCAACACTAACCTGAGATCTTTCAACAGTTCATCTAAGTCTGAAAACCTTTTAGAACTCTTGTAAAGGAATACCCAGCCATCTTCTGCAGAACTGATCTGAAAGTTGTGATGGATACTACATTTAAATACTAATCTTTAAATCCAGACCTACAGGAGTAAGGTGTGGAAATGAAAGGACAGAGAGGTTCCTGGTCCACAAATTGAAGTACATCAATTCAACTTTGTCGCCCACATGAAAGTACAAGGCCTTGAGCATTATGTGAGCTGGTAAGAGATCTAGAAGCAAACCTAGCCCCAACTTATCTCAAATCTTCTAACTGATGGGGAAACACACGTCCAGCAACACCAATAATGATGGCTTTCTTGTAAGCCAAAGCTCAATAAGTTACAGCCAAGCCAATAAATGCCCAGCCATATGGCTAGGTTAATGATTAACAAGGTTTTTAAAAGTCAATTAATTATCTTGACACTGTAAAGCATCTAATTTAAAGCACATTGTCATGCTATTAAAGCTGTGAATAGTACCTTAAAGTGGTAAAGCTCTTTATTTGAGTCATTTTTCCAACAGTACAAGGTTAAAACCTGCAACCAAAGAAAAAATACACTTGTTGAGTAATGCACCAGCTGGGTAATATACTTTAGGTCTAATTCTGAGTGTGTAGGGAAAACATATATATCACCAAGGAAATACGAAAGGGAGATTTCTCTTCATCTTTAATCATATCTTCACAGATTTTGATAGAGTTTTTGCAAAATACTTCTCAATTTCATTCATCAAAATTTTCTGGAGCCCATCTTATGAAAGTTCCCACTAGTAATTGAATGGGTTTAGGCCATATCTTAATATCAAAATTTTAAGGATAGAGAAACTGATTCTGGCACCCTAATTTTAAGTCTTCAGCTGATGGTTTCAATATATCATTATCAAAACTTTTAAAACCTCCATATCGAATGAAAACAGAAGTGCTTTACAGGAGAAACAGACCTCTTGTTATTTTTGGAATTTTTTATGGGTTCTTCTAGAAGGAACACTAAAAATGAAATAGGCTAAGATAAGTTTTATACATGCACCTTTAATCCAGTTGAGGAAGTTGAATCTCGAATAAGGAAAGTACCATTTCTTTTATCTGCTGGTAACGCCCTCACTTTGTCCAGAAGAAACTCCTCAAAATACTGTCAAAATTGTGATAAATGGAGATAATTTATGTTAAAATGAATTCTTATTTTAAAAAAATTAAGATTTCAAATGACCAAGATATATGTTGTCAATCATGATTTTGCTACTTCAGTTATAATCAAAATTACAATTTTGATTACAAATTTGTCCTTACTAACAAAAGCCATAAAAAAGGAGACAGAATCATGATCTCAAACTATGTCAAATCAGACATCTTACCATGTTTAAAAGTGAAAGGTTTTGATGTATATGTTTTTTGAAAACAGTTTAACAGACTTCAAAATAAATAAATAATTAACACTATGATGACATAACTTTACATTGTACTTACAGATCTTGACTTCACAGGGTCAGGCTCTTCTTCTTTTGGTGTCACAGAATATTGATCAAACTCATTTGAGCCACTTGCTGTCAAGTCTGAATTCTCATTTGCAAGTTCATAAACTTGTTTGGGAGGAGTAGGAGGAAGAACTGTTACATAATTATCTGAAGCGGAATCCTCTCCAACTTTGTCATCAGCTGGCTTTTTCTCTTGCTCTAAACCCGGTTTCTGTTCATTAGGTGATTCTGGACCCTTATTCTGATCTGGAACCTCTAGGGGTGGTTCTAAAACAGCATACACTGGTGAGCTCCCTTCAAAAGCCCCATCCTCTTTAGGGTTTATTTCATATATGACATCATTTGATGGCAATTGAAAGGCACTATTAGAGTCAGTGCCTTCAACTTCAGAATATACATGATCCTCAGTTTCTGGAGTGATAGCTTTATTAAAGAATTGCCTGGGAGGTTTGGAGGGTGGCTGTTTATCATTTCTAGCTTTAGTTTGGTCTTGAAGCTTCGGCAAGTTTGTTACAACATCCACAGATTCATAAAACTGTCCTGGTTGGTCAACAAATCTATCCTGGCCATCTGATGAGAGACGCGATGTTCTCCTTTGATTGACTTGCCCTCCTGCTGAGTTCTTGGCACCATCTTTAATATTTTCTGAATTAGATGGGTGGCGAGATCTACTGGCTGCAGTGCTGCGTTGATTTAAAGATACGTCGTCATAGGCTGGAACCATGCTTGCACGACTAGATGCCACACTTGTGGTGTCTTGATGCTGGCTCTGTTTATCAGCCAGACTGGCAGTAGATACAGAGTCATGGCTTGGAGCTGAAAAAGACAATGGAAATGCCCACTAAAAAACTTTTTAGGATCAAAATCCAATAGCATTCACTCCTTCACCCCCTGAATCACACATTGAGGTCACAACAATAGAGAAAATTATCACCAACTAAAGAAGTCCTTGATTGTGAAGGAAATTCTTCTCTACATCACCTAAGGAAAAGTATGGGAAACAGTATGGAGAATATGCATACTGATGTTATGGAGTAAAGGGTTAACTGACTGCTGCTCAATGAAAATAGTTTACTCAAAACAAATATTAAGCTATTTTCCAGAATTTTCTGTTGCTTAGAAACCTTACCCAAACACGTTTATAAAGGATATTGATTTTGTACTGTTTTCATTATTCATGTATATGCATGCTCTCTTACTCATTTCCTATTTTCACTTAAGCTTGTTATGGAAGAATTTGTTTTAATGTTTACTTTCCTCCTGCATTGCTTAGCTTTGCGATTTTTTGGGCAGGGATTTTTAGATATGTATTTTTATGGCTAAGATAAATACATTTTGTTGTTGATGTCACTGTTGTTGCTACAAAACTGAAGAATTGACTGAACTGGCCAAAAAATTCAAATTTTTTGGGGAAAATTTCTTTACAAATCATCTGAGCTAACTGACCAGCTCTGACATATATTATCCTTTGTCATGATTCCTGTCCTTAAGATTTAGTCTCCCAAATGGAAATGCCTCTTAAATCTCAAGACAATAAAATTTGTCTTGTTGCTAAGGGCATCTTGTTTATTGTGTTACCACCTACCCAGTAACTGAACAGTTTCTATGAAACAATAAAATTGCAAAAAGATTATACCTACATCTGATTACACGCTCATCAGCACTGTCAATGGCTCCATAAGAAGGGTGCCCACTTCCTTCACTGCTGATGGGCTAAGGAAAATGAAAAGAATTTACTGTAGGATCATGCAAGTTTACCCTGATTGGGCTGGCTGACTGCTCATGTTATACTAGCGTAAAAATCATCTTGGGAAAAAACCAAATCTACACCAAGTACTCTATTTTAAGATAATGAGTTGTGCTTACTTCAGTTTTTCATCAGCCACTATAATTATCTTTTTTTTTTGCCATATTAACACACAACTTTCTATTTTTCCATCCCTTCTTTCAGTTTTCAAAAGTTTGTAATTTCAGTGCTTTTGTTATACCCCGCCCTGACCTATCCAAGATTGAAAATTCATTTGAAAACCTCCAGCTCAATGTAATCTTTCATGGCTGATTGATAGTAATATTTCACCTGTCTTGGAGTATCATGAAAGAAGCTTGATAATTATTAGATATGTTAACCTTGGAATTCCTAAAACGAAAAAGAGGAGCTCAATGCTTCAGTTTTTCTGATCGGAAAGTTGCTTGCTCTTATGTGCGAAGTGATGAGAAGTCTGCTATAAGGCCTGTTCAAGACAGTTGTTGTGGTTTGTAATCAGCTAAATTTAAATTGATTAACAACGGAAATTGATCAACAATGAGGTCCAAATGGCGCCCGAATCCAAATCACTGTATCATTGAAGTAGGTTTCGTCTTTTGTTAACTGAAAATCAACCATACCTGATATGGATAGGGGCTTGATCGGTCATTGCTGCTGCGTCGAATGCGTTGCCTATTCCGTATCTTCCGCTGTATGCAGCAAACGAAAGCTGTAAATGGGATTCCAACAATTATAAATGCCACGATTGCAATGATTATGTAAGCCCAGTTGTTGTATGTGCAACCGGGTGTACCATCTTGGTATATCCGTTCAGTAAGCAGCGGACAAGTAATGTTCTTATCATCACCGTCCAAATACTCGAGCAAAATTCTCATAGTTGCATCAGGAACATAACTGGAGCGTACCTCCCTCAGAAGGTACAAACATTTCATCATATATGAAGATAATCTTGTTTGGGGAAATACCGCTACTCCACGGCTCAGGGTAAGCTATTTTCTAAAGAAGTACTTTATTGGCTAAAATTAAGCAGCCAATAGAAGTTAGCTTTATATCATGCGGCGTCTAGAAAACCGTGAAACATTTCCCTTAGAGCCTCCTGAAATTGTGAAACTAAGAAAACTGTACCGAGATGTTTAAGAAGAAAAATCGAGGTGGTAAAGCGTTGCAAAGTGGAAGAAAAGTGGGCTTAGAAGTTGGAGGAGCGAGAAATGTCAAAAGATCGCAAGATCTGCGCTCTGCTCTTTCTCGAAAAAAGGCTAAAAAAGCACAAGGGTTTCGTGTTCCTGCCACTAAAACGAATACGAGGAATATTGTTGACGCGAGGCAAACTATTTCTTCGAAGAAAAAACTAACTCAACCGATCATTCGTTCCATTTCCTTGCTAGAGGATCAGAGAAAAGAAAAAAGACAAAATGAATTTCAGAAAAATAGGTCTTTGACGCTGTCGACTGGTGGCCATATTCAAATTACTACGAAGCAAGATGTCCCGCCAAATAGGTCAGCTACAGTGATGGGAGATTCGATCCGGATCACTGCCAAAGTAGAGCGTAGTAAGGAAGATTTGGAACGAGAAGCAAACATCACTGCAGGGTATCTTACGATAACAGCTAAGAATGAGGAGGCAAAAAGAAAAGAGAGGGAACAAGTCTTAAGAAAGCGAGAGAGACAAAACGAAGCAAAAAGGAGGGAACGAGAGAGGAAAGCTCAAAGAAGAGAAAAGGAGAGAAGAGAGAATACGCTGTACAGTCAGATTAATGTAGAAAACAGCGTCTACGCATCAAAAAAATCCGAACCTCTCCTAGCGGGCAGATTCGGAGATAGTTTGTTGGAGGGCAGATTGGATCACGGAATGAGCAGTACCGCAGCACAGATTCAAAGGGGTCCGGAGCCATCTAAACAAGACATACCAACTTCCGGTTGTAGGATCACGGTCTCGAATTTACACCCGCTTGTTACTCAACAAGACGTTGAAGAACTCTTCGGCGTAGTGGGTGAGTTACGCAGTTGTAAAATGCTTGGAAGGGGATCAGCAGAAGTTGTGTATGTGAATAAAGAAGATGCACACTTTGCAATTAGTAGATACAACAACCGGAAACTTGATGGGCAGCCGATGCTTTGTAAGCTAAACATGCAACCATCAGCATCACTCTACTCACCTCCACCGGCCAGACTAGCCCCTCTTCCTCCTCTACGTGCTGCCCCTGCACCAGCAGCAAAGCCTCTTCCAAGGAGTGTTCCTGCAGAGTATGATGGAGCACCAACAGAAGCTTCAAGACCAGTGGTCTTTAAAGTCAGAATATAGGAAAGTCCAAACTCTCATTGATTTAAACTTTGTGCTTGAACAAGTTTTGTAATGATTTGTGTATCTTAAACATTTTAGTTAGAATATTTCAAGGTTGCCATTTTGAGCCCCCAGTAATAATGTAATTGCCCCCCCCCCCCCCCCCCCCCGGTAAGGTGAGAAAGAAAACCACACTTTTAGAGAGGTGGAAATTAAGCCAAATTTTGTGAACTTTAGAAAACTGTTACATTTAGTTTAAGTTTTTTTGTCACATAATGGCAATTCTGTTCTTCATCTGAAATGAAAATATCTTCTCAAATTTCATTTTACTGAAAGAACTGCCACAGTTTTGTTCTTGTTATGTATTCATGCGATTTCTTGAAAATTCATACTGTAACTTTGCACAAAGTTTGCTCAGTTTAGGGATCCTTATATTTTTGTAGGTTTAAGAGGTATTTGAATTGTTAAATGTAAGCTAGTTCCATTACACTTATAGAATTATAATTTAATTATATGACAATGAATGATCACAATGGTCACCATCATTGTCTTAAACTTTAATTCCGTGATTTCTTCCTGATTTTTTTAACATTTTAATGATGTTGTAGCCATGTTCTGAACACAGTAGAGGGTTGCTCATTCTTTTAAGAGAGACTGCCAAGTAACTTCTCCTTACAATACCAGCCCTGAATCACACATGAATACAGAAGAATAAAGGAAATGATCAGTAGCTAATAGCTTTTGATTGTTAAACAAATTCTTATGGCCAAGACCTTGGGAAATGTATGGGGAACAGAATAGAGAATATCTATATTGATGTTAAGGTGTAAAGTGTTAATTTCAAAGATCTGCTATGGTACTCTTTCTTCTAGTTCTTGGTTTCATTGTAAATTAGGATTTGGACTCGCAGTGTTTATATCCTCAGACAAATAAATTGTGGAAAGAAACCAAAAGAAGGGATTTTCCTATTTTCTTTTCACTGGTTGTTGAAAATAACAAAATTAACCAACTTTTAATGAATTCTGGAAACACAATTATTGTTTGACAATTTTATTGGGATGATCAGACCAACAAAGTTGTCAGCTTAGGCATTTAAAGGTAGAGCCAATTTTTCCATTTTTAGGTGGTGGAACTTTTGCATTATGTTTTGACTGCATGTAACACTACACACACTTTTGTGTGAAGACATTTCACAAAAGTCCCTGTATGCTGTATGCAATGGCTTGGGTAGGAATAGCAACAGATATATAATAAAATGCCTGTTGACCAAGTTAAATTAAGCTGAATGGCAAAATAATTAGTTCTCAGTTGTAACACACTGACCACCATGTGCTCCCAGCATGCATCATTACCTTGAGCCAGAAGTTTCCATCCCACAATCCTCCCACTCAGTTAAAGTTATTGTACTCTACCTTAGACAGCTCAAAATTTTGTATGATGTTTGTGTATATGAATGCTTGTCTGTACTCATCATGTAGTAACTGGTCACAATTTGTGCAAAAACTTGATGTGTTAATAGCTTTGCCTCATTCTGCCTTTGATGAAATGTCGCTTGATCACACTCAAGTGGAGTCAACCACAAACATAGTACTATGATTCACAAAACCAACATGCTGTGTACAATAGAAAAGCAACCAAAGTAGGTACTAAAACATTTTTTATTCGTGAAACAGTACTTCATAAAATAATACAGCTTGGTTATGTCAACTAAAAAAAAAAAAATGAACAAGTTTAACTTGATAACTTTACAAACAAGAACCATTACCCAACTATTAAACAACTATCAACAGTCCTCCAAAGGTTTATGATAAAATGGCAATATTCCTGGATTAAGATTTTGAAAACCCTTCATAATTTTCCTCACAATTGCTTAATTTGTTACTCAAGTTTTCCTTTTCCCTCATTGTACAGCATACATTAGTGAAAAGACATCAACAATACAAGCACCAACAAAACAAACAGGCAGGTTACACTTTTTTTCAGCAATGACTTTGTCTCTGTCTATCATTAGTTGAAATTTGCTATTACCTACTTAAATATACAAGGCTGAAATTTGGAGAAGCAAATTAAATAACATTTTTTCCCCTCAAGAGGCAGAAGCTTGAGGAGGGGGTGGTGCCATTGGAGGAGCTAACTTTTCAATGAAGGCAGTGAACTTGAACACAAAGGTCCGCAAGAATGCTGGGCAGCGAGGATGACTTGCAAGCTGCTCAACTGATCGTCGAAGCTCAGTAAAAAGAAGTCTGGAAGAAATGATAGAGATAAACAGTTGGTTTGAAATTTCATTCTCAAAGGAGCTTTGATAAAACTGCACAAGTAAACCCCTTCAACATGCAAAAGATCTTGCATATGATGGATCACTAACCCTTCATCTGACATCACAAACATTTTTGAAACTTTGATTATGGTTTGTTTGACTCTGTTTTGCTAGACTGTAGAGAAGGCAGTGGTTGCCCTCACCAGCTGATATAATAATGATATATAATGATACCTGTGTGAGGAATTACAACACAACCACATCATTTTTGTACTGAAATTGTGCTTACTATAAAATCAAACTCAAATATTTTTTCTTGTGAAAAAATAATTTGAATGCTCTTTGCCAACAAAATGAAAACAAAGGATGTTTAATTAATAATCAAAAATTCTGTCACTAACCTACAATATGGGTTCCGCCTGGATGCATATCTAAATCCCACAAATCGATAGTAAACAAAAGGAATGACAATGCCAGCTTGACCACTGAAATTGAAAATTCATCCACAGCAGCATCAGTAACATGTTGCAACATTATCCATAGATCGTCCATTTCAAACTCTTACTACAGTATATTATCCAACAAGACTAGAACATCCAACCATTTGCAAATGTCATAGCATAGGCAAACATTCTCCTCATTTATTTCAAGACCCCAAGTGTTGCTCCTCTCTGGGGCTTGAACCTTAGACCTCTCTCATGGGAGTGTGGGAACCTCACAACATGAGCTACCCAGGTGGAGGGAAAAAAGCAGTATAATTAAACTTCATTTGATCCTTTTCACTAATCATTAGGAAAATTAACTGTATACAGACCTGAGTGCCATTAAAATAACAGCTGGCATCAGCATTATCTCTGTGCAAGCAATGAACCTCAGCAATCCCTGCTGATGAATCTCCACCTTCTCTATGGCTTTACGAGCTGACCTTAAAAAGAAAAACAAAACAGAACAAAAAACATACAACTTACAGGAATGAAAGAGTATTTAAGTTGTTGTTGATTAAATGTTCAGATAATATCCAAAATTGCACTGAGTTCTCACACAAATTCTTGTTTATTGTTACTGGTTTGGATACTACATTTGGTCCAATTGTAAAAAAAGAAGTTAAAACATGTTCTTTTGAATTCTGAACACTCAATGATTATAAAAAAATTTGAGAAAATAAACAATAAAAGGGCAAACATGTAAATAACCAGTAACCTTTTACCCCTAAGATTGGCCATCATCTAATTTCTCGTTACAGCATTGCAGTATTGGATTATGAGGAGAAAGGAAATGAATGCCGGTTTAAGAAGTTATTGATCATTGAACATATTCTCCTTGTCATTATCAAGGGAAATGTAAAGAGAACAGCATGAAGAATAAATACACTCATGTTAGGGTGTAAAGGCTTTTAATAAAAGCATTTGCCAAGCTGATTCAGCATTGCAGTATTGGATTATGAGGAGAAAGGAAATGAATGGCAGTTTAAGAAGTTATTGATCATTGAACATATTCTCCTTGTCATTATCATGGGAAATGTAAAGAGAACAGCATGGAGAATATATACACTCATTTGCCAAAAGCATTTGCCTAGCTGATTCATTGAATAAAAAGACAAAATTTTTCTATTTCAAAATGGGGAATGACTTACAGACTTAAGGATTTATTCCTCAGAACCTCATATTAATGAACATGCAATCATGCTGAATTTTGAAATGTCAAAAACAATTGAATTGGAGAGAAAGAGCGTTTACCTTATAAGGGACATGCTGAAAATTCCACCACTTCCAAGGATCTGCACACAGTAGAAAAGACAGAAAATAATATTCCACAAGTAACTATCAACTTAATGTTGTATAAATAATAACACAGAGTGAAGATTTGCGGAACAAAAGCAACTTCAACTAACAGACAACCACTCAAAAATTTCGTACTCACATCTAGTAACTTTTTTGTAAATGACACAGTGTGAAGAAGGGCAAATAATGCAACTGGGATTAAGATGACTTGTGAGACATTTGTAGTCAAGGAAAGTTTCACGTTTGAAAAATTGTCTACAGTATGATAGGCTGAATTATACATATCATTCATTTTCAAAAAACATTTTGACACCCCATTTTGTGACATTAATTGCTTGATAACAAGAAAGGTTGCCTAAGACAACACTGTTATTTTGCATTCAAAACCCCGTCTCCAAACTATTTCCACATTCCACTAAACTGACAATAGTCCATTTTACAGTTGTGAGCTTGGTTGCCAAGCCTTTGAACAGGAATGAGGCTAAGGGTGACCTTGTTATGATACAAACCTTGCAGCTTTTCAAATGCAAATTACTTTGTTATCATGCTAACTAGATACTGGTCTCTATCACAACAAGGTCACCTTCAGCCTCACTCCAAATCAAAGGCTTGGCAACTAAGCACACAACTGTAAAATGGCCTATTGTAGTGTCTCTAAGGTGAACCAAAAAACACTGAGACTTCTTTCTAAACCAAAAAAAAAAACTAGAAACTAGCATTTGCTTCATTTCACGTTTTCATCTTTAAAATCAAAAGATACTTGTGACAGGATGAGAGTTGACAAACATGATGCTGTAAAGTAGATAATGGCAACTGTCTTCACTAAGCAGCAGTCCAAAGAATTCTCTTGAAAACTGGAATCTCTGTGACATGAAAAAAAAAGTATCCATATGATTAAAAATCTCACAATTTTTAAATATTGATAGAACAAATTTAATTTGAATGTGAATGAAATAACACAATTTTACATACTGGAAGTCGTTGATGAAGCCTTAAGGCTGATGTGGCTGCTGAACTGATCAGCACTCTTTTGTAACAGTTATAGCTGAACATAGGACTGTGATTCAATCAAATGGAACAAGAAATGTTAGTAAACTTAACAAAAAACAGTTTCTAAGAACCTTTGTGCATATATTGTAAACTTATAACAGTTTTTGTGCTACAAAACAATCCTAGGCAGAGCCATTCCTTTTGAAACAAATGTCCAGTGTGAGCAAACCCCTTGAGCAACATTTAGTCAGGACTCCCTGACAGTGGGTTGGTACTCCTGAGTGGAGACAGCACTATGAGAGTGCAACAAAAGATAAAATCTGAAGCCTGAATAATGTCAACAGTAAGCCTACTTTTCTAGCTTGCACTTTAACCCTTTAACTTCCGTGAGTGACCAGGACAGAAATTCTCCTTACAGTATCAATACAATATCAACCAGATAGGTGATGAGAATAAAGAAAAATAACAATTTGGGGTTAGTTGATCCAATACTAAATTCTCTGAAAAAACATAAGAATTGTATGGTTGACACTAAGGAGAATTACAAATTTGATCTGGGAGTTAGGGGGTTAAAGATTTGATCCAGTAAAATGCATTCTTAACTTCATGAAACCTTTTATTATTAGAAAATTTCACCAGTTGGCTATAGGAATGGGGGAAGGGTGGGGAAGGGAGGTTCAGGGGCTCTTAAAAGTTATTATTTTGAACAGTTAAATTGAGCATAATGAAAAAAATGACCATAATTTTTGGTATAATGCCATATTTCAGGGGTGATGCTCAAGAGCAAGAATGTAACAAAAGAAACCTTGCTCAAAGCTCACACATGGACTTTCTGATCCAGAGTACACCACACAAACCATTATGATGTCACATCAGCCATTTACCCAGATGTGTAAATTTCACTCCTTCATAATTATGTCCTTATTATTTTGAATTTTAATAATCTAATAGAAGTAACAGGCTTTTACAGAAAACACTTTTGGTTAGAATAGATAAAAAAGAAGACTTCTGAGAACTTCTTTAACAAATTGGGACCTTAACTTGAGAAATGTCAGCCAGAGTCACTTGCTACAATATTTTCTAGTTTGGTTATTAGCAACCCTTTTTGTTTCTTTTTTGGTCTTTAAATTAGTACAACATCCTTCACTAATTGTCCATGAAATCTAAGAAATGAAAAGCTTTTTAATCAATTAAAATCAAAATAGTTTCTTTACATAAAATAAGCCATCATTGTCACTAAATCTTAGATATGTCTTTGACCGGTTGGTCATTGCTCAAATGACTTCAGTTTGTATGAACTGCCACCTGTAGTTCACTCAAATATTTACATGAAAATAAATTCTCTGCCTAAATTTAAAATGTCTGAGCTATTATTTTATTCCCTCATTCAGAATATTCCCTAATTACTTTACTTTTTCCTGTTTCTACAGTTGTCATTGAAAACCCTTGGATATTTACTGTGAAAAAAGGATTTAGACAACTCACTCATATACTTACCTAAAAAATGGAAGCAAATAAAGAATTGAAGTGATGATTGTAAATACTCTTGTAAGCCATAATGCTGAATCAATTTTGTTATCCAACAGATATCGCTGCAAGTCAGAATATCATCATACATTTGTTTAGTCACATATTTCCATTGTAACACACAGTTGATGGCAAACTTCAATACTAGAACATTATTTAAATACATAGAAACTTTCTAAAAAACTCATATTATTTGTTAATGGGTATTTTGTCAATATTTTGACATTGCAAGTCAAAAGGAAAAATAACAAGTGGAAATATATCAAGAGATAAAAACAATAGAGAGGAACAAACCCATTGATTGCATTTTAAAAGATCACAGAAAATGTATCAGCATGTTTAATTGTTTTATCTAAGAAATGCCTTTTAATCAGATCATCAAGCCTTTGTTCAACACACTGAGTGACTCAATTTGCCCTAAACTTTTTACCTGATACTGAGTTGTCAATTCACCTTTGGGAATTATACCCCTAAGGAAAAAAAGCATTCTGTCTCTATTGTTTTCATTACTTTATACATTTTCACTTGTCCTTTTTACTTTTGACTTGTAAATAACATGAAGCAAAATAGGATCGCCATCAAATTATTTTTTGAACAGTGTTTCTGAGACTTTAAGAAGTTTTTATGAATTTATTGAATTCTAGCATTGAACTTTGCAGAAAGATGTTTCTCAAAGCACCATTTCAACTTCTGCGAAATTGATAACTAATCAGAATTGTTGAATATCATTTTAAGAGGCCATGGATGTCTGCCATATAAAAAATTTCTTTGAAGATTACAAGGTGAGAGAGGAGAGAATGGTGAAAACCCCAAAACTCCCCTGATACTATTTAAATATCACAAAAATACAAGGGCTGCTATGAAAATATAAGCATGTCATATATGTAACCATCCTTTAAGTAGTTGTGACATTTTTTGTGTGATTCTTATCATGGGTTTGAAAAATTAAGACCCAAAAAAACAACTTGTCAAATATTCTCATCCAAACACTTCCAAGAAGGTGAGCTTCAAAACCATTTTTGGTTCTCCTTTCACTTCCCAATAACTTTGAAGCAGGAATATTCCCTTCCCTCAACAACCAGAATAATAGATTATTAAAGATGACTGAGAAAAATTATTTACATGATAAAATACTCATAGTTGAACAACACAACATTTCCACTTCTAGGAAATATAATATAAACATGGATAAGCTGGGTTTAAAAGCTAAGCTCCCTTTCTTCTTCAACATCAAGTAAAACTGATAAATAAATTATTAACCAGAGAAATTTGGGAAATTACCGAAGTACGTTTTCAATTAACGGGATTAAATAAGCTGGATGTTTCAAGACCAGACTGTCTATGCAGGAAGTGGTGATTGTGCCGAGGAAAAATACAGGATTATGTAAAATCAAAACTTTCGTCCCAGTATAGACTACTGACATTTTTTTGAACACACTAAATAATTCACACTTGATAAAAAAGTTAAGGGCACAAATTTTCACGCATTTGCAACCAAGATTTCAAACCACTAAGATCTATGCAATGAACGAAAGTCATTTTTCATATTTAAGACACTTTCATTCGTCTGGCAGTTTTCTTCCGGTAAGATCTCAATTCAATATGAACCCAAAAGGAGGGAATAACCCCGACCTCTAAATGTTGACAGATCTGAGAAATTTCAAGACACAGACAATAAATTTAAATACTTTTAGGCTTCCTTACCCTAAGTGCAGCCCAGTTAGGGCTGGTCGAAGAATTAGCCGTACTGCCTTCGGGCGGATGAGTCGAAGCGTTCGGATTTCCTTCGTTTTCTTGCGGTGGCATAATTTCAAAGACACAAATCACAAGCTAGAAGCTTCTCTGACGGATTAAGAGACCAAGAAAGGCGATATACGCAAGCAATGATCACTCAAGTCACGACAACAGACACGTTGAAATCAACAAAACCGTACGCTGGTTGAAATAGTGCTTGCATCAACCATCTGCCTCTAATGGGAGCAGCCGCTGGTCTTTTTTTCCAGACCCCGCTCCGAAATTCTGCGAAATTCTAACAGAAACCTCGGTTTGAAGGAACCAATGAAGAAAAAGTTAAGAGGAATCGCACAATCTAATCGCCCAAATACAAGTTTTTTTGGTCTGTCATCACATATTTCAAACTTATGTATTGTACTAAGGGAGTTAGGCTCGACAAAAATTTATATTCAAATTTACTGATGCACATGGTTGAAAATACACGAGGCAATAACCAATATAGAGAACATTATAGAGAACATTATATTACTGGCAATTTTACTTCTGTTAGCTTCTTCTTCTTTCTAATGTTCTCTCGGCTACCGCGTGGAAGAAATCCTATCTCTAAACTGAACTGATAAGTTATTTAAAAACGGCCTAGCTAAATGCCTCGCCGTGTGTGCTTCTTAAAAAATAGTTTCTCCGCTGTTTGCCCTCTTAGTGTTCCTTCAAAATAAACGTAATTAAGAGGTAATTGGGAATTCAAATCAAACTCACGCTGCGCACTCGTTCGATTTTAAAATCATGAGTATGATTTCCGATCAAACAAAAACAATAACAATTTTTTCGGACGTGATTTGTTATCACCAGCCCGATCTATGACAGCAATAGGACTAAGTGGACGCTCGAAACGTCAGATTTTAAACTCTTAGAGTATGTAAGAGAGGTACGTGAAGTGCATCGGAAGAAACAAAAAGCACACAAATACATGAATGTTGTGATAATTATTCTTTGCAATGTAATGCTTTCTTTGAGGAAGGGAAGCCTCCGTACTGTGCAATTCTAAAAATTTCATGTTTAAGTCGTAAAAAATATTTTGGAGCAAATGAAATAACATTTTACTGATTAACAATAGCCAAGAGAATATCAACTGATATCAGGAGAACAAGAACATACCTGAGAGTCAGGTCACTTGTATATGAAACGACATGGAGACACTTTATAAAAAATTTGAAAAAATATATGCTAATGTTGCGCGGAGCCCAAAATTTTCGGTTAATGTCATTCTTTGTGCACAGCCCCCTGATTCCATGGCATCATTTACTAGAAAATAATACCCAAACGCACCAAAATGATTGGTGCATGATATCCAAATGCTGTGATATGATTGGTGCGAGATACATACCCTATTGCGGCGATCTGATTGGTGCGAGCAACATACCACTCTACACGCTAACATTGAGTTTTTTTTTTGGTTAAAAAAAATTGTCTCAAAAATGGTGCCTAATGATGATGAACCTGACAAAATTAAAAGACAAGGCTAAGCCTCAAAATGAAAGATAAGGTTCAGTCTGCCGTCATATGCACCAGTATTTTTCTCTCTCCCGTGAAGGCCATTCGTCCATGCTGAACGTTCAGATTATCAAGCACTATTAAATCACCCTTCTTCCACCGAAACCCAACTGCGCATGACCATGAAACTGCTCTGACGTGTTGTAACACTTCCGGTTCGATGTCACTTCCGTCTCCATAATAGGTGTGACAGGGATATTTCTCATCCGGGAGATCAGAACCTTTGTACTGTGGCAGTGCTTTCGAGTAAGTACAGTGGTGTTGTATTGCTTGGTTGAACCAGATTTTTTCTCCTGTTACTGGGTGAGAAAGAAAGGCCGGCGCGGTGTAAGTCAGGTACATATCACCGTTATCGTCCCATCTTACAGTGTTACCTCGCTGCTGTGCTCTTATTTCTGCTGCCTGAAAGAGTAAATAAAGTCATCAGTGTAAATTCAATTACCGGGTTCGAGACTGAAAATCGTCATTTTCTTTTGAAATCTCCAAAATTTTTTTTGTCTTTAAAGGACAATCAATTCTTACATGGGATTCCTGACGTGAACCAAGTTGTCTTACCTTTCTGTCGTCAGTGTAAAACTGATGCTGCCAGGGTATGTAGTCTGATCGTGATTTGTCCGGCAGATGTCGTGCATACATGACTCCTTTTGCCTCGAATTTTTTCACGACTTCGGGATCAAGTTTGGGTACAATGTCGCTGCATTTACCCAGCGGTGTCTCGCCACCACAATTCTCGCCAGGCTCTTTTAGGCAGAAAAAAAATACCTAAAGTGGAAGAAGAAATGAATGAAAGGACAAACGTAAATAAAAGAATCAACGAATGGACAAAGAATTCAACGTCTTAACCAATAAACTAATTAGCAAATGGGCGAGTAAGCCAATGAACGAAAGAACGAATGAAAAAATGGACGAACGAACGAATGAATGGAAAAACGAACTGGTGAAATAACGAATGAACCAAAGTACACCACAGTATCCACGAATGAAGGAACGTACACATGAGTGAAAGAACTACTGAATTAACAATAGCGCATCGTTTTGCTGATGTTTGGAGCGCCCAGAAAATACCCTGGTGCCTCAGCATTAGTCGTCTGTGTTTTATCATGAAAATACCTTCCTGGGGAAAGTCTTGAGATACGCCATTTCATTGTGTAACTCGATGGTGTACGCTCCAGGCTCAGCACTGGCAAAGTAGATATCAGAATTTTCTATTTCCTTGGGTCTGGGTGAAGTACCACCCTCGTAGTTCAGAGGCTTGCCTCGCATTCCTTCGGTTAAGGCCAAGAAGTCCTCTGCTGTTTCAACTGGAAGTCCGCGGAACAATATCGCCTGGCTATCAGTAAGGTTCTCCTTTATGTATTTCATGCAATTTGCACCCAGTTCTGAGATAGAGGACTGGTCTCTAGTATTGACTCGCACTCCGTGAGGGAAAGAGTCACTTGGCTCCGCCAAGAACTCTGGGAATCCTTCACCCGTTGAGCCTGGGAGAAACTCCCTGTCTCGCAGCCGTGGTCTGGTTTTCGGTGCCAGCTCCTCTTTAGGAATTCGCTCAAAAATACTGCCAGTTACTGATCTTACTTTTGTAGACAAGAAATAAGAAGTAGCCAGTTTTATCGGACTGATATGGCGGAGACGAGATGACTGCCTCCTTGCAGACGTAAAGATAAACGTCGACATGATCTGTGAAATGAAAGTGATATTAATTGGTTTAACCCTTTAACTCCCAATATCTGATTGTTAGTTCTCCCCTCTAGCTGCTACAAATTTCCTTCTAAATCAGTTACGAGAATTTGATGTTAGATCGAGATAACAACTTTTGCCTAATACATTTGAGCATTCTCATTACCTGTAAATTGTAGGTAGAAGTAATTTGTCAATCACTTCTAGGAGTTAGAGGGTTAAAAAATTCCACGCGAGCGAATGTAGAGAACGAGTAAACGTAACAAAGTGAAGACTTCGTTACAAAACGGTTAACATGTCTTTTTAGGCCGATTTCTATGTTTCTAGGTAGCCAGCTAACTTTTGAATTACTTGTTTGTTTACATGAAAAACATCGTCCGTGACTTATGGTTGATTTGCGTTTTCCTGATTGGAAATTTTTTTACGCAAAAAACTAAAGGAACCACTAATTGGATTTTGTCCCTGTGACTCAGCTTATTACGTGGAATACCTTTGAGGCATACTACTTTTGAAGCCAGCTGGGTTTGTTTTCCATGGTAGGTAGAGATTGAAAAATAGACAAATTGTACAAAGCGCATTGTTGTTTACTCCTTGTCTAAAACGACCTATGTGATTTCAAAGATGTTTACTTCCCCACATTTACGAATAGGATTTTATAACATAGATAGTAAATTCGTGTAATCAAATTTGATTGCGCGAGCGTGCTTCATACTCCTTTTTATACAATACAGAGAAAGTATGAGCTTACTGATTGGTCAAAAACTTATCGTTTATTGCACAGGTAAACCAATAGTTATTTTAGAAAAGCATCAGGCTGCACTTTAAATTGGTTTACCGGCGGGCTAACGTTCGAAACCTCAGTTTTGAAACTCTTAACGGTGGCCAAATTACGTCATCAACTCAGTTGATAGTGCCAAATTACCATGTTATCATAGTAATCTGTCAGTTGTACGGACTTACTCATTAGGTTATTTACTCAGTTTTAAGCTCGTTCGGTTGTAAATTGTACGCGCTTATTCGATTAGTTGAAAATTTTTTCCTTCTGTTGTACGCACCTGATCGGTTGAAAGAATTGCCCGGTCCGTTGTACGCACTTGTTTTCTTATCCTGTTCGACTGAGTTACAATTAGATCGAAAAAGCGCTCCTTTTCGTTATCTTTCAATGAGACCTTTGAGCCCCTCTAAAATATATTTCATCTTGTTCTTGAACGAGACCAGGGTAAAATTTCCGCACAGCCCTATCCTTCATTATGCATTCAGTTCTTGGATTGAGAAAACAATGACAAAAACAATACATTGTCTTAGGGAAAACAGATTTGTTTAACAATAGTATAGGGCTGTGCGGAAATTTTACCCGAGACGAGCCTGGTCGAGGTTTTGACTACTACAAACTATTCGATCCAGCTCATCTAATTTTCCCTCAACTTGTGCTTCACGCTTATTTAGCTCTTGCTTTTCCTTTCCCGAAGGACTTAGTGGCACTTTTTGATATTGTTTAGAGCTAAAGTGAAAAAATATTAGGCATAATTATATTCGGATCTGTAGGCATTGCAAATTTTATTATTTACGCTAGTATGACTAATGTGTTCTTATGCAGCTGATAACTTTTAAAATTCGTCTCCTGGACCAAGTACGTGTGTGCTATCTATTGCTACGTTTGAACTGGACCCCACACCTTCATTCATTATCAGTTTTGTCACTGCTTGACCGAGCGAACTCGGTCACCCGTTGTTTTTATCAGCTTTCGCCGAGAATCTTCAAGTGAACTGTTGTATCAACCCGGTTTAGCTTTGGAGCTTGTGTTGACACGAAATAATACTACAAATCTCGCCCTTTCGAGTCGGGTCAATCGGGGGTCTCGGCCATAAGGTCACACAGCATGGATGAAGGCTGACCTTGACAACTGTTTAAGTGAACGTCTGTAAACATTTAACTTAGAATGGTAACCTTTTTCGGTTAGACATCCTTGTATAGAGCCGTGTAGCTAAAAACTGCGTAAAGAAAGGACAGTTCTGTTTTCAATCCATGGTCACCATCCTCATTCTCGCCCTTTCGAGTCGGGTCAACCGGGGGTCTCGGCCATAAGGTCACACAGCATGGATGAAGGCTGACCTTGACAACTGTTTAAGTGAACGTCTGTAAACATTTAACTTTGAATGGTAACCTTTTTCGGTTAGACATCCTAGTATAGAGCCGTGTAGCTGAAAACTACGTAAAGAAAGGACAGTTCTGTTTTCAATCCATGGTCACCATCCTCATTCTGAAATTTGTCAATATAGCGTGGCCAAGAATAACGCTCTTCGATCGTGATTTTACTTGCTTTCGCCAAGAATCTACAGACGAACTTTATGATCGACCTCTGTATTGACATCAAATGGCGTTGTGAAAATACGAACTTTAACATTAATGAGCGACAAGATCCTACCCAAGTAAATCAGAGCATCTTTTCTAAAACAACAATGTAGTTATTTTCAATCAGGACTAAATTCAACGATTGCGAAACTACTTCGTGCTTGCTTTCAAATCCACATTGTCGTTTGATGAACCCAACAAGGCACTGATAATTTGACAATCATAATACCATGAAAGCTGAGGAAATAGCCACATCGCGTAAAAAGGGCTTTTCATACAACATTACGTCTCTCTGAAAGGAAATTATTCACTCATATCGTGTCCTCCCTTCCACCAAGATTACTAAATGTCCTCGAGTTCATATTAAAAAAAAAAAATTCAACCAACCTGCTCTATAGCAGCCCTCGTTACCTTTCACCCGGGATGAGACTCGAGGCTATTGATAGCGTTTTTGACCCTAACTCCAAATGCAAAGTAGTTTGTCTGCTTCACAAATGTAGACATCACCTGACAACACAGGCCCAAGCTCACGCCTCGAGAAAAAGTTAACGATTAATTCATGAAAGTGTCACGCGTTGTGTGACTCGTTAACCACAACAACATACTTCAACACGCTGTAAAGAATAGTATGGGGAACGAAATACGGTCGATTTACAACGATAAATGTTTCGATATATGAACATTCTACGCATTAAATCAATAGAACTTACTCAAAAATTGTGTGTCCGTTGTAGTTTCTGATGATTTCCACCGTTTTAAGCTTGTTTCGCCACCACCGGCAAATATTTCGAAATATAAACATTCTGCGCGTAAAATCAACAGAACTTATTCACATGTTGTGTGTCCGTTGTAGTTTCTGGCGATTTCAGCCGTCTTAAGCTTGTTTTGCCATCACTGGCAAAACAAGCTTGAAACGGCAGAAATCGCCAGAAACTAAAACGGACAAAGAACATGTGAGTAACATTAGCGCTAACATACATGTAGCTAATGTACACTTTGTTTTCCCTTGAAAGAAGTAGCGATAGACTTTCATCACACATCGGCAATTTCGAGTATTTTAACAATTAAAACCTTTTTCTCGTACCTTTGTTTTGCGCTGTGATGTTCGGCGTGCAAATTCTTTAAATTTAATGCAAATTTGTGGTTGGAGGTAAGGATGTAATTTAAAACCTTCAAACAATATCTTGATTGTGATTGCCTTTCTAATTCCGCTCGGTCTACGCGGTATGTGCACTCTGATCGCGTTGCATCATGGTCGCAACACAAAATATGAGTCAGTTGCAACTGTCGCGATCAAGTCAATTCAATTTTTTTTTTCAATTCAATTTTATTTGTTAGCAATACAATATTATCACAGTCCTAGGTTCACTTAAATTCTAATTAAAGGCAGCAATTTATTTTTTGGGGTTGCCGTCTCGACTGCTTAAGGTCCCTAATATACACAAACGACAGCAGTTACATTCACAGCCGATGCATATCAAAGTTATTTCATACAAGGGTTAACATTTGCTTCAACTTGCAGGCTCTCCAGACTCTCGCGAATGACCAAGAGTTTAATGCGCGAATGATAAAAACAAACATGGCGGCCAGAGTGGAAAGAGAAATCAAAGCCCCAAAGCGATCAATCAATGAAATAAACCCGTTAAAAGCTGTAGCTGATAAGGGCGGAATGCTAAAGCGTCAAAAGGACAATCGCCTTTACGAAATTGCGTTGGAAGAGGTCGACAAAGAAGGCTAGCGAGTAAAAATACAGTTTAACGGATTTAGTGATAAATTCGACGAATGGAGGCCATATGATGGTAAAACCTTTACTATTGTGCGATTGGAACATAAATTTACACCATCCATGGAATCTATAGACGATCGTTTGCATCTCTTCCAAGACCGCATGTGTGGGGAAGTGAGGCGTAAACTATACTCTGGAAGGAAGTACGATCCAGAAATCAGGATTGAAATTCCTGTGGAAGAGGATGTTTTCGAAGTGAGTATTGCTGCTCGTGCAAGAAGGAAAAGAAACAAGCAAGTCTATCGGATTTGTAATCACGACATAGACACCTTTCTGGGGGTCAAATGGGATGGATGGATTTTAAACGCAAATGGTGATTATGCTTATGTGACAGAAGGAACTGTGAGATTTTGTTTTACAGAAAGGAACCCTATAATAGAATACAAGCTCATAGGGGGAAAGTATGTGAGGTCAGAAATTGAAGATGGCCATCAGCTTGTTTTTACTTTTGTTCGTGGAGATGGAAATAGACATTAGTACATAACAAGGGGGGACTGCTAAATTAAAGAGTTAATCACAATCACACATCTACAGTTGTTGTTTGAATATATTTTATTATCAGTTTATAATCATTGTCAGTTAATTATTGAAATTGAGTGAATGAAAATATTTGTTTACACTAAAGTTTAAAGAGTTTTGGAATATCTTAACTAACCATAGATATTACATTTATTTATATTTACAGTAATCAACATGTCAACTAGGAAGCCAAGCCCTCAAAGTTAAAGTCAATAGAGAGAAATTTACAATGTACATCTGTGTCCACCTTCCATCAACTTTAATAGGGTGTGCACAACAAACTGCAGTCTGGCATTTCATACAGTTAGCAGAGCATGTCTTTATGGTATGACCAAGACCTTCACAATTCCTACACTTGTAACTTTTCTTTATTCTCTCCATGCCAGCTGCTTCTAAGAGCTGTATTCTATTTTTCTTCAAGAGAATCTGTTTTAGAGCAGAAATTCCCCTATGATTTGAGAATCTAAAATAGTGTTTGGTTGCAGTATCATTATATTTTTCCTCTCCTTGTTTTGTAAAATAGGATATGTTTAAATAGAGTTTTAAGAATTCAGGCAATGAGCATATAGTGCATGCATGTATGGGGTAACATCTTTGGCTTGATACAAGCATAGAAACTTATCAAACCATGATTATTTGTTAACTGAGTGGTAGCATCATCAGTTGTAAACTCAAGCTTCAGGTCTCCAATAATTTCCATAAAACTGGCCTATAGTTTCTCCATTTCTTTAGTTTGCTTGAATTTGGGAAGGAGTGATTGGAAATTTATGCTTTGCATAACAAGCAGTTTTTCTGGTCCAGTAAGGTCTCTATATTCTAATTTCTTGGAGTCTTTGTTTACTCCAGTCAAAGGAAATACCAATGTCCTTCAGAAACTTTTCATATCCAGCCATATGTTTATATTTCTCCCTTGTAAATCCACTAGGAAAAGTTTTCACTTCATCTATAGCATCTTCCCTACAAAGTTGCTGGATAAGAAGCTCAATCAAGTTGTCAGAAATCCTCAAAAATAAGTGAAGTTTGTCAATCATGACATGATCAATTTGAACAAAAGAAAATAAAGGCTCTGATTTACAATTAAACTTCTCAGATTTTGCATTGCTGGATATTTCTTCACATGATCTTACACCAAGGGACCTGTCTGTGAGGGACCACTTCTTGTTGCATCAAACCTTTCACTCCTGGGACACTTGCACCAAATACAAGCATAATCCTGATTTGCTGCACCCAAACCACACACATAAGCTAAGAACTTCCAATCCCCTCCCAAAAAGTATTCAATGTCATATTTATAATCACCCACACATTTCCTTTAAATTCAGCATTTCATCAGTAAGATCTGCAATGCTTGCCTTTAAATTATCATAGCTTACAGTAGTTTTGATTATGGCAAGAATATAGTTGCCTTTTTCACTCATTGCAATATCTATTTCATTTAATATAATTTGTGTAAGTTACATTAACAATTTTGAGCCTTTTGCCAATGTTAGTCCCATCCCCACTAATTTTACCTTTGTTTTAGTGTTCATGTTAAAAACTCCTTTCCCCTGAAGCCTGATTACTTGTTCCTCTAAACATTCTTTAAAACCCAACTGGACTCCTTTGGCTTGGCCAGGTGTGGGTTGGAGATCCCATTTTGCATTAAAGTCCTTTAATTTCTTCTCTTTTTTATAATTGTTTGGCATCTGTTTGGTTTTCGTGGCCAACTCATGCCAAGCCTCATTTGAAATGTTAAATCTACCTTTAATATAGATCCACATATTAATGTCACCCAAATTTTCATCTGTCAGCTCCGTTGAGTCGTTGTCCTTTAGTGGAAGCTCGTTTTGATCAATCAAGGAAATGTCTCGTACTGTTGAGTTTCGCCATTGAAAACTTCTACTTTTGTGGCAATAAAATCATTCAATCCAAGGAAGGATAGTGTTGCCTGACAGTTTTCCATCATCTGTTGTCGAAGACGTGACTGATACGGTTTCGTATAATCGATAAATTTTTTATTTTTGTCCGGCCCTCTCTTTCCATCTCTCTATAGTTTTGTAATTTTACGCGCTAGAATCTTAAATTTCTTTTTGTAGTTTTCATCCTTCTTTTCTGTCTTCTTAAGTACCTGTTCGAGTTTCTCTTCAACCTTTAGCCTTTTCGCCTGTTCATTTGCGAGGGATGCTTCCAGCTTTCTCTTTTGTCCACGCACACCCCTGTTCTCCTGGTGTAGCTGACATGTTTCAATTTCATCATAAAATACCTTGAATGAGTACGCTTCTTTCTGCCATTTTTCTTAAAGCTTCTTAACATGGCGACTGCCTTTTTGACCAGCTTTCTTCAATGCCGAGAGAAGAAGCGAAATTTTCTTCTTGAAGACATTAATAATACGACTGTTGATGATTACACCTCTTAGCGCAGACTCTTCGAAAATTATTCTTATTCTTGCCGACGAAGCGGACTCGGTACTTAAGTCGTCGATTTTCCTTTCTAATTCCTTACAGACTGAATAGATGAGGTAGCTACAAAACAAGACGAAAAGGCTCTTTAACACAATGAATCTTCGAATAAATTAACTAAGCTTGAATGGATACTTACTTGTTTATTTCGTACGTAAATGAAGGAACATCTCCGGGTTCTGCTCGCTCGAATTCCTCTTATATCGCACTCGCGCTGTTTACAAAGGTCAGCAGCAGAAATAGAACTAAAGCGTTGACTTCAAGGCCCATTTGCCAGGCCGAAACTTAACCGTACCCTAATGAATTATACATCAAAATACGCGGAATTTATTATTCTTTTCGAATTTGGCGGTAACGCGCAGATAGGAGCATGAGTTGTAGAAACCTCGGCCCAGAGTCTTTCCCCATCTCGAAAAATGAGGTCAAAGCTTCATAAAATATCGCGAGTCAGCAACACAAAAGATTTATTTGCCAGTACAAGATTATTGTTTACCGGTATAATTCACACCTCTACGTAAAGCCTAAAGATTTTGCTTTCATAATCTGGAGGTAACAGAACGATAGCATTCTTTAAACGAGAGAGAGAGAGCGAAATCTTCTAAAATTCGCAGATTCTTTGGTCAGTCGGGTCACGGCGGGTGTCACGCAATATCCGATAGAGCCTTTCGTTGAGCGTGACTTTCATATGCTGTGTGAATAATAAAAAATTCAGAAAATACATTCCTAGACGTGAGTCTTATATTAAAAGCATTAAAAAGACCTTCTGATACACGAACCTTTTTTCGTGTCATCATTGGCGTAAATACGGGATTCGTAGAAGAGGAAGCCCTTCGCCTGCTAAGAACGAATTCGTCACGCCCCACGTTTAATAAAAAAAAAAGTACAGAGTTTCATAACAAGCTTAAAGAATAGAGTATAATAGAGGTTGTGAACGTATAGTTCCGGAGTAATTTTCTGCGGGAAAGAAAGTATACTTAAAACAACAGACGCACACAGAAGAAAATTTATATTGCCTTTTGTAACACAATCTCATCCAGCTTCGCCAAACCTCAAGAAAATACAGATGGGGAAATGACACCTTAAAACTAACCCTAATTATCAAATCGCGAAGGAAAATCATTAAAAGATATCCTTATAACAGCTAAACTTTGAGGGCAGAAGATTTCCAAGCGTTAGCGAATGGCAGGAGTCGCAAAAGCCTATCAACACCTTTTAAAGGTCGGCTGCTGCGCTGCCTTGTGCTCTCCGGTTTACCCGGCGTGTCGTCTCGTGCAATGTAGAGTTACTCATTGGTCAAGTGATTCCTTTCACTGCTCTATTTCAACTGTCCTTCATTCAGTGATCAAGATAGTAGATTTACCATACAATACTCGTGATTAATTAATTTGCTTTTACTTAGGAAAGTAGATTTACAACACGATTGAATATACAGGGAATGTCCTTACAATGGTAACGCTGTGTAACGCAATACACTAAACACAACAATACGCCTTTTGCGGCCATGACCGGTCTCAAACACTATTACTTAAAATGCATAAACACGTGTACCGTTGGAGAGCATTCGAGAGCATTTAGTCAGAGCTGTTAAAGAGGACCAAAGCGGCCATTCAAATTTTTGAAAGGCTTCAAACAACGACGTACATCAAATTTGACCTTCTCGAAAACTGGTCTCAAGTTACATTCTAAAAAACAGTAATTGCGTTTCTCCTTGAGAACCATTGAATACGCGACACATACGTACAAAAAATTCTTCTACACATTCAGAATCAATCAAATATCGTGTACCTATGGTGACAGAAAAAAAGGAACAACCTAACTTTTACGGAAAGCTCTGTCCAAATCTGCAGATTTCTGCCGCTTTCACCGCCATATTGAAAATATCGCTACTACAATGCAACGCAATCAGAGTGCGCACATCGCCTGGTATTAACCCGTGGTAAATCTGCGGCAATCATGGTCAACTTAACCTATGTTGGGCTTCTTGTTTTCCGACGAAGGATGCTTAAGAAATTTAGTTTTGCCGTGACGTGTTTTCATTCTTTGGAGTCTTCCTTAAATTGAAACAAAACAGACTAAAACAATTTGGACTGAAACTGAAGTATAACATCGTAGCCTTCATTCCATCTTAATGTTTTCTCCATGCTAACGGATTGTACCATCATAGTTTTTATTGTATTGTCATGCCATTGAAACATACTTTCTTCCCATTTGACCGTAACCGCTGTATACCACTGGATCTTTCCTCTATGACATTGTCTCATACCTCTATGTCATTAGTTGTATCTTTACATCATTCGATCATAACTGTATGCCATTAGATTGTTTTGCAATGCCAATGTGATTCAATTCTTTATGGAGGGGGATTCTGGACTAAAATTTGATAAGATTAAATTTTGTCTTTTGAAACTGGAAATAGATTTGGAGGATGTTTTAAATTCGAGGTCTTGCAACAACTGGTGACGAAAAACACTGTGCAAGCCAAGTTAGTTTATAAAGACCCTGTGGACGTGAAAAACCTAAAATCCTCTGCCACATAGTTGTTGTTGTTTGAGAGGAACTCTCATTCCCCACGGCCGGGTTTTTTAATTCTCTTCAGTAACAATTTTCTTAGAATTGTGGTCCTCCTCGCGAAGAGCACCCCTCTAGAACGGGGTGTTGATCCATCCATCTTCCAAGACTCTTCCCAGTAGGTTCCATTAACTCTAAAAATTAAATTTCAGTAATGTATCACAGTATTTAGGTAACATCGAACCCAGTCACTTAAATCGGTGTTTTGCCTCGGTGGTCGGATCAAATATGATGCGCGATCAAATGACATCCGGGAACGATCGAATGGCATACGGATAAGATCGAATCTCATTGATTGTGGCCCGATCTAATGGCATACAGTTACAGTCAAATAGCATAGAGATACGATCTAACGGCATGGAGGTATGATTCAGTGGCATGGAAGAACGATCTAATGGTAAACAGTTTCAGTAGAATTGCATGGAAATACGATTTAATATCATACAGATATGATCCAATGGCATGGAGATGCGATCTAATGGAATATGAAGGTATGACTCAAGGGTATGGAAGAATGATCTAATGGTATGACAGTGTGATCCAATAGCATGAAATGATAACGATACATGGAATGAAGGCTAAGCATCATGTTAGTCCAGAATCCTCCTCCATGTGTTCCATTGTAAATTCTTCCATCCGTTTGTTCATACGTCCATTTCTTCATTCGCTTATTCGCTCATTGCTTTATTCAATTATTACTTCATTATTTTGCTTGCGTTTGCGTTTTTCATTTTGGTCAGGGTAGTTTACACGTGTGTTTCCTTGCATTTGCATCGACCTTTTTTGTTGTATTGAAGTATTTTTGTTGTTTCTCGAAAAACATTACACAAATTTTATAATATTTACAATTTGACAGTAATAAAGAGAAAAAAGATATATAGAAAACATGGAACAAAACAGCTCCACATCGCTACACTTGGATAATTACAGTAGGATAATCATATATATATATATAACCATGATATGAAAACTAAAAACACTACAGGTATATTGGGTTTAAGAAAGAAGTTTATAAGAAAAACTATTAGAGAATTGCGAACACAATTCATCATATTTTTGTTGTTGCTATTCATCGCTCTGTGTTAAAGATTGTTTTCACTATGATTACGAATATGTCAACCCTTTAACTCCCAAGATCTCATTGGTAATTCTCCTTACTGTCTGCCATATAGTTCTTGTGATTTTAGTTTGGAGAATTTGGTATTGGATCAACTAGTAATCCCCTAATTAATGTTTTTCTTTATTCTCATGACTTGTCTGCTTGATAATGTATTGATATTATAAGGAGTAATTCTGTCTTGGTCATTCTTGGGAGTTAAAGGGTTAAATGACGGATCTTAATCATTCAATTTGCATTCGTAGACAAAACGTTTTGCCTTGAGTGTCAGTTGATTACTATAATATTTGCATCGGATGTAACTGAAAGCAAAAATGAGGAATGAGGAATGAGGAATGGGGAATGGGAAAATAAAATGGGAAATTAAAAATGGGAAATTACTTTTTCTGGAGATTTAATGTTTATAATGCGGGAATAGATATTTATTAGCGTTGATAATCGATATCCAAGCTTTCTTTCAAAAACGTTCAGAGGCAAAATTTAAGGGACGGAATAATTAATGATAACGAAAGAAATGATACGTGACAGTTAAAGAATGTTACAAAACCAAATTTCATTTTTTTCGGTAACAAGTGATAGGTCAAATTAAATCTGTTGAAAATAATGAAAGACCTATTTTGATGTTTCTCTGAAAATTAAAAAATTTTAAACGAAGACTTATCGTAATGGACGTAGAGCTTGAAAATCAGGGAATTTCACTTGAGGTATATCCTCGTGCATGCCCCTGTTTCAGGAGGATAGTTGGTCACATGATGCGTTTAGACCAATCACGCGCGACGAAAAATATTTGATGAATCATAACCAAAATTATTCCCCTCTCAAAAACAGTCAATCTACGAGGAAAAAATGAATTTACCATAATCAGTTCCCATTTTATTTTCCCATTCCTCATTCTCCATTCCCTATTCCATATTTCTTATTCCATAAGTTCCATTCTACGTTTGCCATTCGCTTTTAGTAACATCTCATTTGCATCGCACCTGAGAACCAGCCCTAAGCGGTAGTTGGATCCTTTTGTTCCTAATGTCACGCAATATCCCTAGGTGTTATGCTGGCAAATTAGATGCATATTTGAAACGGATTTGGAGTGGATAACAGTCTTGCTTGTGTCCGAGGACAGATAGAAGGAGAGCCGTTATTCAGCCGGTTGGTTTAAGTTAATTATTTTTGTTTTCATGAGTTTCTTGTGATATGCGAACCAAAAAGTGATTTTGTAATCTGGGTGGAGGGTGGACGCGATACGAGTGAATAATTTCCTTTCGGAAGGACATAGTTTTGTAACTGAAGCCATTTTACAGGAATCGGCTTGTTCTCTCACATCTTTTAAGAGAGTGTCTCTGTAAGAGCGGTCCGGTCGATTTTGCTTCAGACACGGATTTCGCTCGTTTCTCGTGTGTTGTAAGACATTCATGTACCTATACTAAAACCACAATCAGTTTGATCGGATCTCTTTATTTTTCAGAGTTTTACGGAAATTAAATTTCACTCGAGCGAAGGCTTGTCGTGACACTTTTCAAGACTTTAATTTCATACAACTTTGGAGGACAATTTACAAAAAACTACGGAACTCAGCAAAAAACAAATACCACAGCCATGTATATTAACTCTAACTTATCCATCGAGGCGACTTTCGTAACCATCACGTGTCAATCAAGGAAACAGGAAGACTTGAACAACACCTTATCGGTTCGCCTAAATCACACACGCCAAAACCGATCAAATTCAAGGTAAATTTTTGAAAAAGTGAGGCGTTCTTAACTGATCCAACTAACATAGCTAGGAAGTAGGTGCCATAGAAAAGGTAACTACAGAAAAAAACTTTGCGGCCCGACCTATACGAGAACTTTATAACTCCGTGAACCTACCTAATTTTCGGCAATCTCCAAGTTTGGCCGCCATTTTTGAGGGACTTGTCAACATGAAGCGTAACCGATATAAATCAAGCAGGTAGATTTAAAACCGTCAGAAATACATACGAAAGCAATTCAAATGAACTTTACATTCAATTTAGGCGGCAAAATGTGAAATTGTTCGTTAAACTTAGCATCCCCATGCGACCATTTCGGCTTATACTATTTTGCGAAACGAAACGAAACGAAACGAAACGAAACGAAACGAAACGAAACGAAATCGGGTCAGATGAAATAAAACAAAAGGAATAATGCAGATATATTTTCAAATAAGGTAAAGATAACTTTCACAAGGATTTTGGAGTAATCGTTCATTAATAAGAACGATTTTTATTCATTTCGCAAAATAGTAATTTTAGGAGAGTTACTATTTTGCGAAATGGACTATTTTCACTCTGCGGTGACAACGTGACCTCTTTCATGTCGCGAAAATACATTTAAACATTACAAATTAGTATATAACCGAACATTTTGGCCTCCTCTTATTTCTTAAACCGTATTAAAATATATTTCGCAAAATAGTAATTTTAGGAGAGTTACTATTTTGCGAAATGGACCATTTTCACCCCTGCGATGACAACGTGACCTCTTTCATGTCACAAAAATACATTTAAACATTACAATTTAGTATATCACCGAACATTTTGGCCTCCTCTTATTTCTTAAACCGTATTAAAATGTATTTCGTAAAATAGTAATTTTAGGAGAGTTACTATTTTGCGAAATGGACAATTTTCACCCTGCGGTAACAACGTGACCTCTTTCATGTCATAAAAATTCATTTAAACATTACAAATTAGTATATCACCGAACATTTTGGCCTCCTCTTATTTCTTAAACCGTATTAAAATGTATTTCGCAAAATAGTAATTTTAGGAGAGTTACTATTTTGCGAAATGGACTATTTTCACCCCTGCGGTGACAACGTGACCTCTTTCATGTCACAAAAATACATTTAAACATTACAAATAAGTATATCACCGAAGATTTTGGCCTCCTCTTATTTCTTAAACCGTATTAAAATGTATTTCGCAAAATAGTAATTTTAGGAGAGTTACTATTTTGCGAAATGGACAATTTTCACCCTGCGGTGACAACGTGACCTCTTTCACGTCACGAAAATACATCTAAACATTACAAATTAGTATATCACCGAACATTTTGGCCTTCTCTCATTTCTTAAACCGTATTAAAATATATTTCGCAAAATAGTAATTTTAGGAGAGTTACTATTTTGCGAAATGGACTATTTCACCCCTGCGGTGACAACGTGACCTCTTTCATGTCACAAAAATACATTTAAACATTACAAATTAGTATATCACCGAACATCTTGGCATGTTGCACCAACATGACAGTTTTCCAGTGGCGTCTAAACATGTTTAGACTCTCCGTCTCTTATAGAGAACAGAAGCATATCCATGCCGAAATAGTCGTCCAGCAGTTTTATAATCGCAAGTAATACAGTTCCTTTGCTTCAAAATTTTTAATAAAAATAATATACATGGAAAAGTTACGCGTACGCGCTTCTGATTACACCCCCGTCGCACACCTCTTCCTTACGAGCAAGAGATCGTGTTTCGCATTTGTGCAAGTTCTACGTGCTGCAAGAGGTTTGCTTTGTGCTCGCTTTGTGTGCTGTTAAATCAGGCAAGATTATGGCTTTTAAATTTCCTGTTCTTAAGCCCAAGACCATCGACTGTTCAGGTCTTCCAGTTCATGATTTCAAGTGTTTGACAAACAAGGAAATCATTGGTAAGGGCGCTTATGGTGCTGTGTTCACTGCTAACTGGCAGACTGTTCCTGATGCGGGTGGGAAGTCAGCCGCTGCGGAGAAAGTGGTCGTTAAGAAATTGCTCGGCGAGGACATATTGGATAAGAAAACGTTTGTTAAGGAAGCAAGAATCCTTCAAGAGTTGAAACATCCAAACATTGTGAAGTTCAAGGGAATCTGCAACAATCCCTTCGCCCTTATTCTCGAGTATGTGATATACTAATCTGTAATGTTTAAATGTATTTTTGTGACATGAAAGAGGTCACGTTGTCACCGCAGGGGTGAAAATAGTCCATTTCGCAAAATAGTAACTCTCCTAAAATTACTATTTTGCGAAATACATTTTAATACGGTTTAAGAAATAACAGGAGGCCAAAATGTACGGTGATATACTAATTTGTAATGTTTAAATGAATTTTTATGACATGAAAGAGGTCACGTTGTTACCGCAGGGTGAAAATTGTCCATTTCGCAAAATAGTAACTCTCCTAAAATTACTATTTTGCGAAATACATTTTAATACGGTTTAAGAAATAAGAGGAGGCCAAAATGTTCGGTGATATACTAATTTGTAATGTTTAAATGTATTTTTGTGACATGAAAGAGGTCACGTTGTCATCGCAGGGGTGAAAATGGTCCATTTCGCAAAATAGTAACTCTCCTAAAATTACTATTTTGCGAAATACATTTTAATACGGTTTAAGAAATAAGAGGAGGCCAAAATGTTCGGTGATATACTAATTTGTAATGTTTAAATGTATTTTTGTGACATGAAAGAGGTCACGTTGTCATCGCAGGGGTGAAAATGGTCCATTTCGCAAAATAGTAACTCTCCTAAAATTACTATTTTGCGAAATATATTTTAATACGGTTTAAGAAATAAGAGGAGGCCAAAATGTTCGGTTATATACTAATTTGTAATGTTTAAATGTATTTTCGCGACATGAAAGAGGTCACGTTGTCACCGCAGAGTGAAAATAGTCCATTTCGCAAAATAGTAACTCTCCTAAAATTACTATTTTGCGAAATGAATAAAAATCGTTCTTATTAATGAACGATTACTCCAAAATCCTTGTGAAAGTTATCTGAAAATATATCTGCATTATTCCTTTTGTTTTATTTCATCTGACCCGATTTCGTTTCGTTTCGTTTCGTTTCGTTTCGTTTCGTTTCGTTTCGTTTCGCAAAATAGTATAAGCCGACCATTTCTTCCAACAATTCAAACACTACAACTCTCTGAATTCCCCTCGTCGATTCCACCGCAAGAAATAGCCTGTGCCACCCAAGCTTCGACTCGAATGTGAAGTACGAATCAAATAACATAACTGCTTCATTTTCGCGGCAATATCACGCTGGTATTTTGATTTTCCGATCGACAAGAACGGTGATCAGAATCGATCGGTTAGTTTACCTCATAGACGTGACCGCTGACCAGCTGCTGAGTGAAAACAGTACGGTTCAGTGGCGAGGGGCGGGGTGAGGGTGGGTGCGGGCAGATTATCAGAAGATTTTTGGGAACATTTGAACATATGCATTAAAGTATCATGATAAACATTAGGATTCTCAGCCTTAATGCGAAGGCATGCTTCGTGTTGCAGACAACTTTTATTTTACTTAGTATTCTTTTTTATTTCAAATACATTTCGTTCCAAATAGGAATAGCATCAGTTCATAGATTTAAAAACAAATCTTTACCACGTAAATAAATGTGTTTAGATAATCGAGATAACCATTGAACCTCTTGTATCGCACCGGAAATAACGTGTCTTGTCTT